>NW_026634814.1:23708-38869 GCF_024868665.1 Triplophysa rosa
CACCATAGTTGTGTTTTTGCCTCAAGGTGTTAACTTGTTAGTTTGGTGGTAACAGTCCCTGGTGATTAGCTTGCCTGTTGAAGGAGAGGCTTACAATTATATTGAAAGAAAAGTAACTAATTATTGTGTGTCTGATTTGGCGCAGTCATTACACCACTGAAGGTGGTGACTGAGGACTGTTACCTTTTTCATCCCATTTGGATGAAACTAACAGCTTTTCTCTCTGCATTTTTGTTTATAGGTGCTTTCTGGGCATAAATCCAGAGGCTGGCACAAAGTCAAAGAGGCATAAGGACAAATAAACCAGCAAGTTTTATAAGAAAACTCATTGATTTTGAATGGATGACAGAGTAAGCAGTCTAAACCAACCTAATACCGGCATGGTCAAGCTTTTGTCAAGTTATGTTGTTTGGTTTTTCAGTTAGATTCTAGCTGAACATATTCTTGGTTCAGCATGTCTTGGTTTCATAAAGAGTCATGATCTGAGTGTCATAGCTGAAATATTTAGAGAAACTGTATTAAAATAATTTGTCAAACTGTTTCTGCTTGTTTACTTTAAATCAGGTTCTCGGTCTTCTCAGTGTTATTCTGTATTGATGGGCTATCAGATAAAAATCATATTTTTAAGTGTAAATTAACAGCACATTATTGGCTGCTGAGGTATAGCCAATACGTGTATAGTCATGAGTGTGTAATTGGTTCACTTTACACTGTAATTCTGCAGCTGGCTAACTGGTGAATCACAGATATTTAATTTTAAGATTTTAGCTGTAACTTCACAGTTAAGTACAAGTAATTCTACCACAGTCAACTGGTAAATCTGATCCTTATCTGGCACTTACTGTTCAGTTAAAAACCATCACTTTCACAGCAGCCAACTGCAACCTCACAATAAACTGACAGACATTTACTCACGGTTTAGTATAATAATTGTACAACACTGAACTGCTAAATAACAGTAGTGTGACAGACAGGAACTTTAACCTGACAGTTAATTAAACTAGTTTCACTGGAGCATTCTATGAAATCACAGTAATACAATGGCATACATACTGTGCGGGCACAGTACACAACAGTTAGTTTACAGCTCTTTACTGCAGACATGACACAGTGAGTTACTGTGAAAGCAACCAGAAGCCGGTAATTTACTGTGAAGTTACATACTGCAGCATACTGTGAAAGTCATGCAACCAGAAGCTAGTAATTTACTGTGAAGTTACATACTGCAGCATACTGTGAAAGTCATGCAACCAGAAGCTNAAGTTACATACTGCAGCATACTGTGAAAGTCATGCAACCAGAAGCTAGTAATTTACTGTGAAGTTACATACTGCAGCATACTGTGAAAGTCATGCAACCAGAAGCTAGTAATTTACTGTGACGTTACGGTCAAACATTTTACAGTGCACTAATGGGTCCACTCAGCTACCACAGTGACGACCGGACCATATTCGTTGCCACGACGTACCAAATAACGTTCCAGCGATTTAACTTTTTGATTCCCATATTCGTCGGGATGATTTAACATTGGACATTGAAGACGTAAATGGAACGGACCATATTCGTCGCAGCAACCAACAACCAAACAGTTAAAATAGTTTGTATAACTGTATTTAAACACATCGTCCCTCCCATGGAGGATTAAATTAATTTGTGATTTAACCTGTGCATTAAAGATTCAATTTTATGCATAATTTAAATAATTTTCTAGTTAAATGTATTATACAAAATATGACGATTAATAAAACTTATCACAGCACTGTACATCAGCATCAGACACTTTATTCAGATACTGAAGTGAATGACAAAAATAACCAAAGACTTCAACACAATGTAGAGAATTCAAAGCAGATATTTATTGACGGAGATGAATATAAATATTATCTTTAAGCTTAATATTATATTCTTGTCTTACCATAAGTTTAGCAGGATGTCCGTTTTTTAGAAACAACTATCAAAAGCTTCTTCCCAGCAAACAATGACCTGGCGGTCCACCGGCAGTTTTTGGGCGGCATAGATTCAGCGGCTTAACGCAGTTGGACCACCGTCGGCACACTGTCGATAAGCCGATCAATGTAAAAGTGCTGTCGGTCTCCCAGCTTTTTTTGGGTGGCACGCCACCAGCGGCTTGCCACCGCTGGACCTCTGTTGGTACAGCAGTGGCAAACTGAGCGGCACAGATTCAGCAGTTGACACAGACGGACCACCGTCGGGACACTGTCGGCAAGCCGACCAATGTAAAAATGCTGTCGGTCTGCCAGCATTTTTAGGGTGGAACACCACCAGCGGCTTGCCACCGCTGGGCCTCTGTTGGTACAGCAATGGCTAAATGATAGTGTTCTTCTAAGCTCTTATAGGACATATTTATAAATACAGTCAAAGGCATCGATGGAATACTGGCTAAATTATTTAACAGGCAAATTTTAGTATATGTATATACATATATATATATATACAGTATATATGTATTTATATATTTTTTAAATAAAAAGGCTATTAATTTGCAATTTAATAATAATTTATGATATTTTAAACTGTTAAATGTATGTATTAAAGGAACAATACGGCATTTTTAGGAGGATCTATTGACAGAAATACAATATAATATACAAAACTATTTCTTCAGAGGTGTATAAAGATCTAACGTAATGAACCATTAAGTTTGTAATACCTTAGAATAAGCTATTTATATCTACATACAGAGCGGACCTACATACATTGAATTCGCCGCCATGTTTTGTACAGCAGCCCTAAACGGACAAACAACTCTACAACACGCGTTTCCTCTTCCTCATCGCTGCGGTATCGTGGTGAAACGGATCACGGGATGATCTGTACGGATCGTGCTCTCCGGTGCGGAACGCGTGTGACCTGCAGATTAACTGAAAGTTTATTCATCATTGAGTAAAAGAATAAAACGCACTCTCACTCGCTCTCCATTTTCTGCTCCAACGCGCTCTCGCTCTCTCTCTCTCTCTCTCCTCACATCTGTGAGGTATAAAGAAAAGAAAAGAATATTAATAAACCGCTAAAGTAATATCATGCAGTGAGGTAAAACGAAATAACCGTTACTGTTTTAATGATGCCAGAGTGTGGCTCTTTGCAGAACAGATAACACATGTGCTGGACAAGCGTGCATCAAATAAATGGAAACAGTTTAAATTGTTTTATCTTATTAAACTCTACCAATGAATTCCAGCTACGTTCCAGCTATGTCTGCAGGAGGTAATCACCATGTCCCAACAACGTCCAATGTTACGTCATCAGGACGAATATGGGAATCAAAAAGTTACATCGCTGGAACGTTATTATGGTACGTCGTGGCAACGAATATGGTCCGGTCCAGGTACGTCGTCACAACGTAACTGTGTTAGCTGGGTATGGAGATACTTTCCAGCAGAGAGAGACGTTGGAGAAAAAGATCATCTTAAAATCATCCCCGAGGAGGTTGCTTTGATTCGGATCAGTACGTGAGTAACATACTAACATACCAAGATATGTTGTTGTTGTAATATTAGCTGTGTGACGGAGCAGTTTTGAGCATCATTGTTTATCTGGAACCGCTTTAATATTGTACTCGTCCAGATACTGGAGAGANCTGGCCAACTGGTGAATCACAGATATTTAATTTTAAGATTTTAGCTAATCTGATCCTTATCTGGCACTTACTGTTCAGTTAAAAGCCATCACTTTCACAGCAGCCAACTGCAACCTCACAATAAACTGACAGACATTTACTCACGGTTTAGTATAATAATTGTACAACACTGAACTGCTAAATAACAGTAGTGTGACAGACAGGAACTTTAACTTCACAGTTAATTAAACTAGTTGCACTGGAGCATTCTATGAAATCACAGTAATACAATGGCATACATACTGTGAGGGCACAGTACACAACAGTTGGTTTACAACTCTTTACTGCAGACATGACAGTGAGTTACTGTGAAAGCAACCAGAAGCCGGTAATTTACTGTGAAGTTACATACTGCAGTATACTGTGAAAGTCATGCAACCAGAAGCCAGAAATATACTGTGAAGTTACGGTCAAACATTTTACAGTGTAGGGGTGCAGGACCTCATCTATGTATGTGTAGTTGAATATGTTATTGTATTAAATCAGACAGGAACATATACCTTTTTGTTCTTTAAACAAAATTTTATGAAATTACAGCATTTTATATTGCTCTTTTGCAGACTGTAGAAAAGACATTTGATGTAACAGAGAGCCTGAAGAAGATGCAGGACCAGTTGCATTGCTGTAATGACATGCTAAAGCAGTGGATTGCTGAGGTCAAGCAGTGGGCCAGTCCAGGTCTCCCATGTTTTCAGCATTCATGCATGCTCAGCTTGTATTTCCAATATTTTCAAAAGGCACTTGTTAGTTCTCATTGTTGGTGCAAGTATCTCAGTTGTTTTCTACAGATCTAGTTTCTATTTCCAATAAGCAACTATGAACCTAAGGATTTCACTTTTTTATAAATCCTTAAGAGCACCATGGTTACTTCTGTTCAGAGGATACAGTTTTTTTCATTATTGAAAGTTTGGCCTATTGGTCAATCTAGAATTAAGGTCATGGGGTCACCACATTTGATGTTTGATAGGGGACATAAACCCCCATCAATGACTTTAATAAAGAAAGACTGCCATAAACAGGGACTCTAGAAAAGTGATGATAATAATGAAGACTTCACAGAGAGTAGATGCCTACGCCTCTTTGTTGCTTGGTCCCTAATTGTTGCTGAAACGTGCAGTAAGTAGAGGCCCATTACGTTATAAGAAAACACAAGATTTTGCTGTCCGAACTAAACATTGTCCCAAAGTCTGTCTGTTTCTGCTTTACTATGTGCAATTAACAGACCTTAAGTGTCTTTAAAACATGTTTATTTTTTCTTGCCTTTAATTTAGGAAATGCAGCAGCCAGTCCTGTTGATGCCCATGCTTTGCAGATCTCCATCGAAGCACTGTTTTTGAGCATTTGTCAAAAGAAGCACTACCTTTATAGACAAAATGGTATGTATTGGTAAATGTAAGTGATGCAGATAGAAGTTATGTTGGTTCTTTTCATTACATGACAGATCATTTGTAAAACAATTGTTTTTGCTCTTAATACAGATCGCAACAAACAGCGCCATAGGATTAGTCAGAAGATTGCCCAAGAAAAGAAACGCTTGCTAGAGGAGATCCAGAAATACAACCAACAACCTGATGTTGACCCTGTGGTCACAAACTCAGTTGTGCAGAATCTCTCTAACAAAGCTGCAGAGAGCATGATCTGGCCTTGGCAGGAACAGAACACAGGTATGTATGAAGATTTAACTTTTCGGATTTATTTAAAATGCATCATCATTTAATTAGTTTATTTATGTATGTGTTTATTTTAGATGGTGTCGACATTATCACCAAAAAGAAGCTCTTTGACAAAGTAATGCTTGTCTCACGACTGACAGAAGAAAAGCAGATCCTCGTGAAGGAGATGATGCAGTACTGTCAGTACCTTAAGGACTCCGTAACAAAGGTCCAGTCACTGATGGCCACCGTTTGACTGTGCATACAAACAGGAAGTAAGTGTAAATCAAACTATATGGCTCTATGCACTTTAAAATTCATAGGTCAAACTATTTTCAAGTAAAAAGCAATCATACTAGTATATGCTCACAAACTTATTAACTAAATCATGGCCTTCAAAGATTGTTTTATCCAATTTGTTTTTAGTCTGACTTTAACATGTCATATGAGTCTTTTGCACATCCTGTTAGATGGGTGATATGTCATATGAGTCTTTTGCATATCCTGTTAGATGGGTGATACGTAATATTAGTCTTTTGCATACACTGTAAAAAGTATTACCTCAGATCTACTCAATAAAATTATGGCAACAGATTACAAGCATTTTTTTTAATTAAATACAATTTATTAGAAATGAGTAAATTTCAATCAATGTTATTGCTTATAAGTTACACAATAAAATTGAGTAAATGCAAATTGTGACATAATAAAATTGACTTAAGGTTCCAAGGTCTACTTAATTAAATATTAGTATCAAATAATCAAAAAGAATAATTAAACTTTAAATATTATTCAGAGAAGGTAGAATTTACCTAAAAATGATCAGACACAAAAGGTTCTGAGGTGAATTTATCTTGGTCAAAACTTTTGGAAGAAAAAGTCAGAAACAGACAGTAAATGAAAGAAGCAAAACACACATATATCTCTGTGAATAAGAATAATAACAGATGAATTCCTTCCCTTCTAACACTGTGACCTAACCAGATCATACAAGAAGTCACGACATTTATAAAAGTGATTTGGCCGAAGCGGCTAGTAGTTCGGCTTTAAACAGCATGGAAAACATATACCCAGCTAACAAAAGTTTGTTATAAGAACTTTCCTTAGAGGATTTTAATGCTTTTGAAAATGTTTTAAAAACATTCAGTGTCCAGTTTTTTTATGTTTTAAGAACGTCCCCAGCTAAGAAAAGTCACGGTCATGGTGATCAGTGTTTTCTTGAGTTGGGCTCTTGACCCTTCAAGGTTGTTTTATCAGCATGCTGTATGTGAGTGCTGTTAAAGTACATCCCTTATGGCAATGCATTGAGAAACTGATCCAGTGTTGACTGAGGATCATTAAAATCACCATCATGTTGTGTTTTGATTCACTGATTTCATCTGGTTTGAGTGCTGTGCTGTTGATCAAGAAAGAACACTATAAGATCAGGGAGTTTGAGTATATTTTGATATCTAGAAACATTTGTGAAAACAGGCTGCAAATAAAAACTTAATTTACAGCTTAATGTTATATCAGTGGAGACTGTACTTTTTTTTTTGAGAATTTATTCCAAACCTGTCACTTATATGTATTTACTATCCGTTAACGTTTGATCTTTTGAGTAGATTTAAGTTGTGTAAAAGGAAATGTATTACTAAGATTTAAGTTTGTTCACTAAGTGAATTCTTATTTTTCGTGTTTTTGAAAAAAAAAGAAAAAAAGGAGCATTTTTCTATTTTTTTAGATAAAAAAACGACTGAACGAATTATACACGGATTCCCTTGCATGCCATTCGCCATGTTCTGTCAGACGTCGTAGTGTTTTGATTAGGAGGGAGAGGGCTGGAGTGGTCCGTGTAAGGCTTTGCAGTTCTTTTTTCAATTTTCACCATCAAAATTAATCAAATGAAAATTGGTTTCAAACTTTCATTATCAATTTTCACGAGTACTTCACAAATGGATAATTGTCTCTCAGTTTCATTTGTAATTATACGTGTTTGAGTAATTGCTTCAGAATTTCTGATTTTCGAACAAACACAAAAATTACTTGTTTTTCTAATTGTACATTTATGTGCTTGCGCTTGCAGCTGGATCGTACCATTATCGCCGGTGGTAGGGGTGTAGTCTACAGCTGCCCACGGACCCACAGCGCGGTTATGAAAGGCCTACGGTTTATCTAATCATATTTATCTCCCTTATGTATTACATATGTATTAAATATATTTTTACTAACACTACATTCTGGTCTGTAATCATTAATCTATTCGACATCGGTTGCCGTTTTGGTTTTAGTCAGTAGATGGAAAGGCTGCGGATCTGTACAGTGGCTTGCAAAAGTATTCATCCCCCTTCATTTTATTCACATTTTGTTATGCTGCTGCCTTATCTTAAACTACTTTAAATGATTTTTTTACATGAATCTACACTCCATGCACAATAATGACAAAACAAAAAAATGATTTTTGACAGCTTTGTAAATTATTTAAAATAAAAAACAAAAATATGTACATTGCATAAGTATTCATACCCTCAACTCAGAAAATGGTTATAGCGCCTTTACTGACTCAAATCTTTTTGGGTATGATGTGAAAAGCTTTACAATTTTCTGTCATTCTTCTCCTCAGATCCTCTCAAACTCTGTCAGGTTGGATGGAGGTCATCAGTAGACAGACATGTTCAGGTTTCTACAGAGATGTTCAGTTGGGTTCAAGCACTAGCTGGGCCACTCGAGGACATAGACAGAGTTGTCCATAAGTCACTCTTGCATTGTTTTAGTTGTGTGCGAAGGATCATTGTCATGTTGGAGAATGAACCTTCTGGCCTGTCCGAGGTTCTGAATGTTCTGGGCTAGGTTTTCATGATCATTATCTCTGTATATTGTGTACAGTCCCTGAAGCTGAGAAACACCCCCACATCATGATGCTGTTTCCACTACACTTTACTGTTAAGACGGTATTGTACAGGTGTTGAGCAGTGCTTGTTTTTCTCCAGACATGATGCATGAATCTGAGATTCATCAGACCAGAATATATTGTTTCTGACAGTTTGAAAGATTCGTTGAAGTATGTTTTTGCATATTTCAAGTTTCCATGTGTCTTCACTGAGCAAAGATTTGAGTCTGGCCACTAAGACATAAAGTCCAGATTGGTGGAGTGTTGCAGTGATGTTTGTCCTTCTGTAAGTTTCTCCCATCTCCATATACTGTATGATCATGGAGCTCAACCAGAGTAATCATCAGCTTCTTGGTCACCGCTCTAACCAAGACCCTTCTCCATCGATGGCTCAGTTTGGACAGGAGGTCAGCTCAAGTAAGAGATCTGGTGGTTCCAAACCTCTTTCATTGAGGATAAATGGAGGCTACATGCGTCTGTGAACCTTCAATACAGCAGATTGTTTTCAGAAGTCTTCCCCAGATCTGTGCCTTGATACAGTCCTGTCTCAGAGCTCGACTGGCAGTTCTTTTGACCTCATGTCTTGGTTTTTACTTTGATATGCATTTTCAGCTGTTGCACCCTTTATAGAGAGGTATGTGCCGCTCCAAATCATACTTATTCAATTGAACTTGGCACAGGTTAACTCCACTCGAAGTGTAGAAACATCAACAAGAAAACTAATGCTTCTGAGCTAAATTTCGAGTGTCCCAGAAAAGGGTATGAATACTTATGCAATGTACTTATTTTTGTTTTTTATTTTTAATAAATTTGCAACGCTGTCAAAAATCAGTTTTTTGTTTTGTCATTATTGTGCATGGAGTGTAGATTAATGTAAAAAAAATCATTTAAAGTAGTTTAAGATAAGGCAGCAGCATAACAAAATGTGAATAAAATGAAGGGGGTTGAATACTTTTGCAAGAAAACAAACAGAGTTTTGTGGTGAAAGGAGGACACATCCGGATTGAAGTTAACAAGTTCAAGCGGTAAGTTTCAAATTATGTTCGCGTTTGCATTATGAATGTTGTATCATATGTTAAATTAAAGGTTACGTTAAAATAAACGTCCGTTTGAGTGTTAATTTGTTAGCGCCAATGCTAATCCAGTCAAGTGTCCTTATAAAAGCATTAAATGGTTAATAACTGTAATGGGGTAAAACAAATGGGAGGACAGGATGGGGTTTACAGTACCTATTTTATATAGGCCTATCTGCAATCTATGTGCTAGACAACTAGCATACTAACTGTATGACTAGAAATGTGTATGTCTTGGATGGATAACTCTATTAGGTTTAAAAAGCCACATTTAAACTAAAGAAAAATCTATCTGTTGCATTTATTATTTTAATATACAGTTACCTTAATGTAAGTAATCTTGTGTAAATGCAGTATAAAAACTGAGGTTTGTTTTAATATTGCATATGCATGTTTGTTCAGTCAGTTGACTTACTGAAGTTTATTCTATTTGTCTTCTACAGCAGCAGACTGAGGAGGATGTTCATCAGCAGTGAGCACACAACCGTTTCGGAAACAATTAACTTATACTTCATGTATACAAAATGGCATTGCTTTCTATACACTTATATTAATAATGAGCTTTATTAATAAATTCTGTTTAAATTAGCATGTACTGGTGTTTTGCTTTGGTACTGAAATTGGCACCGAGAACCGTGGAATTTTACTGGTATTGGTACAGACTACTGAAATGTTGGTACCGTGACAACACTAGTCTATAGAAGAAGTAGTTCAGGACATCCAGGACCAAGTAAAAGAGACTGCTCTAAATTGCTTATCTTCTCAAAACACAGACTTTACAAGTGCAATTGAACAATCATTTCAAGAAATAGAAACCCTTTTGCCTTACTTAATTCGATGTCTAAACACAACTCATATTTTACAAAAAAGTGTTTTATAAAATCCAAGATGTTGTTGTCAGAAATGAATTTGTGGTACTGGTTGCATTGCAGCTAAAAACTGTTTGCTATGATGATCATCTTTATGCCTACAGAATTGATCCAAAATATACTGATTCTTTAAAAGTGTTCAATGCCAATGAACTCGTGTATTATAAACCGTTTGATCTGCAGATGTCCTATGGGTCTGATCATTTCTTTTGGTTTGTTGTACCATACTGCAGTCTTGTCAAAATGTGATTGTCATAGATGGTTTTATTGCAAAATGGATGATTTCATGTCTTTTAATAATGATTTTATATCTGTGCAATACTGTGAATGTGACAGGTTTGCCATCTACACATGGCATTAAAGTAGCCACTTTGCACATTTGTTGAATAAACATCTCAATGTTTGCATCTGTCTAAAGAATCTTTATTTGAGGTTTAATCATGTACAGTGATAACAAACAGTGTAAAATATATTTTGCACCAAAAACAACACTGTGAATAACACGTAGAGAGTAAACTTGAGTAGAAACAACACCAGAGGTGTTATATACCCCATAGTGTTAAACTTGGACAACAATAACAACTGTAATGCTATACACTCAGAAGTGTCATTTTTAACACTTAATGGTGCTGTATTAACACTGCCAATTCTACTCTACGAACAGTGTTCTTTTTACTCTTGATAAAGTGGGACCATATGTGCTCATAAGAAGTGTTAAAATCAACTCTTTAAAGGAGATATCAGATGAAAACCCCACTTTTTCTGTGTTTAAGTGCTATAATCGGGTCCCCAGTGCATCTAGCAACCCAGAAAACGTGAAAAATAAGAACCGAGTAAGTTTGTTTTGGTGTGCCTTTCCCTGCAAGCATGTGAGAAATTGAGCCGGTCAGATTTCGCTCCGTTTGTGACGTCCAAAGTGGATTTTATTATAATGTTACCGCCCCTTAATCTACACAGTTCCACCCACCGCGCGTACGTGACGCCATGGCTAAAGTTCGTGGACAACATGCAATGTAGTCCAAACCTGCACAGAGTCCAAACCTAGGAAGAGACAGGAGTGGATTTATTTTATTTTTAGTGGAAATCCATCAGAAACCATGAGTAAAAATCTGCTTGTTTGTGCGAATCACTTCAAGCCGGAGGCTTTATCAACCTGGGACGGTACAAGCAGGATTAGCTTCAAAGTTGTTCCTCAAGAGGGATCGAGACCGACTGAACGAGACAAAACTGCTGATGTAAGTAATATTTATCAACAGTCTGAATTGACGTACATGTACAGTATATATAGGAGGATAACGTTAGCATATGATAGCGAAGGAGCTAAGTCATCACGGGCTAAATAGAACATTCAAAGCCAGTGTTAAACTTACTGTATATAAGTGCAGATGGACACTTGGAGTTTAGCTGTATGATGTTAATACATTATGTGCGTTAATATGTTTAGCTGCGGCAAGCTGTTTGTTTTGCTAATGAACAGGGGGAACACTGGGGTTAGTTTCGTTTAAACGTCTCAAATCATTCGTGCTTAGGCTGAAAAATCTGTCACAGCAAACTAGCTCTCACGTTGTGTGTGTAACGTTATAACTTGTCAATGACAAGCGCTAAAATCCATGTAATTCCGCTGAGATCTGCAGTGGATTCCGTGGATTTTAGGTAAGCATACAAGTCTCAACCACTAAGATTTTGTACCATAGGACCATTCAACAATTGTTTATTTAATAAAATGAACATACAACAAAATTCAACAAATCGTTTTTTAATACAATTATTATACAATAAAAAATAAATGAATATTAACATAAATAAAATATAAATAGTTATATTATTAGACACTAGACAAACAAGACCGGAAGTTAACTGCAGTCCAGGCGAGCGCGTCCGATGAAACGTCTATATACTATAAAGGGATAGTTCACCCAAAAATGAAAATTCTGTCATCATTTACTCACCCTCAGATTGTTCCAAACCTGTATAATTTCTTTGTTCTGCTAACACAAAGAAGATATTGGAAGAATGTCAGTAACCAAACAGATCTCATCCCCCATTGACTCCCATAGTATTTATTTTCCCTACTATGGCAGTAAATGGGGGATGAGATCGTTTGGTTACTGACATATGTGTGAAATTTGGGTAATGTGCTTTTCGCTTGTTGACTTTGTGGTATGCGACCCAATCGCCAGACGATATACTGTCGTGTAGATTAGAGATCTGTAATACTGTGATGTTAAAGAGATGCAGGTGTAAACTGTATGCGCCAGGAAGACTGATCCAAAGTTTACATAGAAAACTGACTTTGACATTCCAGGAATGAACAACTAGGCAAAATTCTGAGTGAACGTAAAGGACAGAAATGTGATAGACTAACATGAGCTGTTATGTAGATGTAACACTTCAATGAGATTGTATGTTTACATAGTCAATGCATTGTTATCAAACTGACAATTAGCGAATTATATATATATATATAAATACATGTACAGTATGTATCGTTGTCAATGTTAGTTGATGTCAGGACTATTATTTATGTTAGTTCATGGTGCAGTAACTAATGTTAACAGGTACAATGTTTGTTTTAGTAAATACTGAAATGAACATGGACTAAGATGACGTAGAAGTATCGATCGCCGTTAGTTCATGTTCTTCTGCATTAACTAGTGTTAATAAATACAACCTCAATGTGAGCGTATTGAGAGATCAATCACTGTTTACTCTTACGGTTTTATGCTCTGTCAGTTGTGTTGTTATGCAGTCAGTGTAAGAGTGTGTGTCATGATTGTTTGTGTTGTGTAGATTCAGCAGAAACTGAGAGATTTTGGCGTACACAATGACACAACAGTGAGCTGGAGAGTGCAGTCTGATGGAAATGTTTTCACACCAAAACATGAAGATGAAGAGAAACAGAAAGTCTGATCAGACTTCTGACCAATCACGCCACAGTCCTTGTATTTAACGACCTCATTTTGATCATTTGAGAGAAACTTTGAAATACACGTTTTATAGGATTTGCAATTACATGTAAACGTTTACAATAAATGTAGTTAGTCTCATTATTTTACTAAACAGTCAAATATAATCAGTTCTTCTTGGTTGATCTTAGAATTAAGCTTTGCAGATTTGTGATATTTAATGATATTATAGTCGTAGTAGGGTGACAATCGATTAAACTGCAATCGAACAAGTTTTAAGACATTTTAAATGATAACCGTATCGCGGTAATCATGTTATGATGTGAGTAAAATGTTTTATATTCTGTCTGTTTTATCATGTGTGTTTGTGTTTGGTGAGGTGTGTTGACTGCAGTAGCAGCTGAACTTGTAATGCTTTTAGATAAAAACTGTTGATCTGTTTCACTACATACAGTAACCGTGTTTGAAGGGTAAATTCAACATTTTGAAAAACAGTTATGAATAATTTGGTTGTTTGAGAATATGAATTTAAATTAAAGCTCTGCTTCTTCATAAACGCTGAACAGAAAAAATAATGTATGAAAATATTTGTGTTGAAGTGAACTGTGCAAATGCATAAATAAATAATAAAGCTTGTTCAACAGACTTTGGAATGATGTTTTCTATGTCTCAGCAATCGATTCTGCCTCTCAACAACAATAAGATGATATTTTTAATTTCGTGTAGCCGACCTTGTGCTGCACTGTAAAAAAGGCCCGTGATATTAACAGTGAAATTCTGTAGATTTCATGGAAAAAATGTAAAAATACGGAAAAACACTGAAATTCTCTGGGAAATTAACAGTGAAATTCCATAGTTTTCACAAGGAGTTTTTTTTCAGCTCCACAAACACTATTAGCACCTTGACTTACAGACACCACTGTCACTTTATTTCTGTTGTACGTCTACAAAAGTTCTGATTGAGAATGAACACAAGGTTACATGTTGATGGTTTTGTTGAGTCACCATTGTGGTGATGAGTTTTTGCTTTAGTTGGGATCTTGACTCTTTGCTTTATTTGTTAAGACTTTCCCTAGTTTTTATAACTATGTATTGAATCAGAATCAGGGGGAAAAAAAGTAGTATTCATGTCATTTTTTTGTTAGGAGTGTCATTGCACATTGTGAAAAGTGCTATATAAATTAATTTAATTGAGTTGCCTGTTTTAGGGGTGGTTTCCCGGACAGGGCTTAAGCCTAGTCCTAGACTAACTTAAATGTTAGAAGTGTCTATATCGAAAACAACTTGCACTGACAAAACTTAAAATATATGAGTGCGATTGTTTTGTCTCAAGATGCAGGCCTGTAAAGTTGTTTGTAAAATACAGTTTTTAAATTGACTTAAATATCCTAATTTAACTAAGGCTTAGTCCTGATTTAAGATAATCCTTGTCTGGGAAACCCGACTTTAGAGTTTAGGCACTGATTTAAAGTGATTTGTCATCCTCCTTTATGTCACTGTATGCAATTAAATTATATTCTTAAGGTGTTTAACAACACAACCAGCACATGAAAACCTCTTAAGATAAACCCAATGCATTCTGGGTACCACAAAATGTCTGAAATCAGACAAAAGAATCTCATCACATTTTCTTTTGATATTATTTGCGATAAAGACTGTTAAATAACAGTGGTTCCCAATGTTTTTCCTTGTTCCCCTACCCACGTACATATATGACAATCGGAGCCCCCCCCAACCCTCATATATGTGTGTGTGTGTACACACATATTTGCAACTCTCACGCACATATCGTCGCTGTCGGGCGGAAACCTCCTATGTCCAAATTTGGTCAATTTCATATTTTTTCACAAATCAATGCTATTGGTCAGTCCCCATGTGGGTCTGTTATTTGTACAAATTATTAACCAATCTAAAGTGTTTAAAATAGCTTGAGAGCAAATCTCTTAACTCCATTGGACACTTCAACTGTCTGAGAAGTCTCGTAACTCCACGTCTTCTTCACTCCGCGGGAGCTTCTTGTTATAACGTCTCCTGATTGAAGGTTTTTTAGACAATAACGAGTGAAAATAGTTAGGTTAGATACATTTGAGTAGGTCTGTTTTGTTAAAAATCGATAGCTGTAATGCTTCGGTGCAGAAGGAAGCCCGTGAGCCAC
>NW_026634814.1:39997-50488 GCF_024868665.1 Triplophysa rosa
CTGCGTCCTGCTAGTTTTCTGGCCACTTTTTTAGTAGAATACATTTTAAGATCCGACCATATTGTGATGTGATAGTGGCCTTGATCTCATCCAGCCGTTGCAGGACATCCTGGGCATACACCTGCATCAGCCACCGGTGCTTAGGGACAGAAGGCATTGAAGGAACAGGTTCAAATGTCACAGGCAGGATCAGGCTCGACTTGACAGCACTGGCAATCCCCTTGCAATCTGTCAGATACTGGACTGTCTTTTGTAACCAGACCTCAGCATGATGCTCCTGCAGCTTGCGCTGGATCTGGCTGCTACTGTTTCCCAGCCCTCGCTGACGCATCAAACTTACTACCTCAAAGTCACATGCAAGTTTTGATGTAAGAATGCAAGGAAACTGCACCCTGTGGCCAATGTCGAGCTGGGAGACGATATCATGGCTCCAGCAGATGACCTTCCTCTTACATCTTCGCCAGGTACTCAGATGCCACAAAGTACATATTACCCATGGCAACCACCTGCCTGATCTTTTGATGCAAGCCTGCTGAGGTCAGAAGGTCTTTCTGACAGTCTGGATGTGGACAGGTCAGCTTTACTTGCCACAGTTTTCGTGGCATCCAGAGCAGCAGGGGATGGCCAAAGTAATTCTCCAAGGAAGGAGAACTACTGGTCTTCAGTGGTACCTGTGGAGGATACCACCAAAGTTTGTCCACCCTGCTACTGATCAGCTCAGGATGCCCTTTGCTGTCCACCTGAACAGGGCCTTGGATATCTACCTCTGGTCCACTACAGGCGGGGTGTGTATCCATCCAGCTGGAAGACAGACTTGTCGTGCTGGAAAACACAACAAAAATAGAAATAAACACATGAATAAACAAACGCTAATTCACATTGCTTCACTTTACTATCCCTGGAAAGGAAGCTTAAATATATCGTTGTATGTTTTAAATAAGAATAAACGTACATGCCACATGTGCCTCCTCAATCTCAGTTGCCTTTTCCAGCAGTGTGCTGTCATCTATCTCAGTGGACACAGCCGGGCGGGTGAGGGTGGCTGAAGGCCGCGAACATGCCTGGGCCAAAGCTACAAAACACAGGACAGATAAACATGACTACTGAACAGCAATAAATACTTAACAAACCAAAAAATGTTATACAAATAAATGTTTGCTTACAAGGTGTGGCTTTAAAGGGGGAAACCAGCCTTTCTATGGTTTTGGTCAGGTTTCTCTGGTTAGGCAACTTCCCAACCAAGAGGGAGCGGAGAGAGGCGGTGAAAGTATGTTCCACCGGGGGTGGAATACACATACAAGGGGTCTTGTGTACGGCTTTCCTTTGTTGGCTTACTTCACCTTTGTCGCTTCCACTGCTCTTAAAATGTAACTGTATATATTTTATTTCTATTTGTTATAACTTTATAAATATTTTTTTTTTTTTTAAATAATTGTTCACCTGGCATCCAGAAGAGCTGCTATACTGTATTTCATTGTTCCTAAACAGTGACAATAAAGTTTTATTATATTCTATTTGGTAACACATTAGTTAATGCAGCCGTGTATACTACATTACTACATGGGTAATTTGACGCAAAGATCAACCTTACCTTACCATGAAAAACGTTTTTTTAACAAAGATTTTCACTACATTTATAGCTCAGATGGCAATATTTGGTAGTTTTAATACCCGTGTGAGGTCTCTCTTAAAGATTTCAAAGCATTTGCGATTTTACATTTACATTTAGACAATTAGCAGACGCTTTTATCCAAAGCGAATTACAAATGAGGTAAACAATGAAAGCAATTGGAACAACACAAGGACAACAAAAAGCATAAATGCACTAGAACTAGCCTATACAAAGCTAAGGATTTTTTTTAGATAGATAGATAGATAGATAGATAGATAGATAGATAGATAGATAGATAGATAGATAGATAGATAGATAGATAGATAGATAGATAGATAGATAGATAGATAGATAGATAGATAGANTGGTGAAAATGCGCCATAGGGCGTCCAAAACCACATTCCCTGACCGGGAATCGAACCCGGACCGCGGCGGTGAGAGCGCCGAATCCTAGCCACTAGTCCACCAGGGAGTACATGCTTATTACTGGTCCTCCGCAGGAGCCGGGGGTGCCTGGCTCGATGTGTATCCTTAATCAAGGCAGCCTGTCGGAAGGTACATGAAGGCATGGAAGGCAAATGGGCCACAGCGGGATCTGAAACCAGTTCAAAAGAATCCCACCCTTAGATTATGAGACTGACGCGCTGCCTAACTGTGCCAACGAGGCGTGCCGCGGCATGGAGCACTGGACACCAATTGTCAAAAGTGAAGAGATTAGGTTTTTTATTGATATGTACGAGGACAGCTATTCATTTGGTTAACTGCCAAACCGTTTTGTGTTTGATTGGAACCTGTTCATAATAATCAAGTCTGCGTTGGAGTTTCTAAAGAAATGGACATTCCCCTGCCTCGTGACTATGATGTGATACTATAATAGAAAAAGAGAGGAAATCGGCTGAGGACGTTAAAACCTCTTTGGCAGCCATCGTTTGGACACAGGGGGTCCTGACCATTTTAATTTCAGTTACAAATAAAATTCTAACTTTTCATATGCAATGTTTCATGAAAATAAAGGTAATTCACACAACAAAACACAACTTTTCATTAAAAATCTGTTTCATTGACGTTCATATGAGGTGTGAAAGCAGCACACTATGCGTATACTGCCCACCCCGCGGCTAAGTGCCTAGCTCGTCTTGCATCAGGGCAGGAACTTGGTGTAAATGGCCTGTACACTGTAAAAAATTCCCTGTTAAATTACAGTAAACAACTGGCAGCTATATTTGCCAGCACATAGCTGTAATTTTGCAGCATATCTACAGTAATCTGCAACAACAGTTTATTACTGTAAAAGACATTATAATTTGCACAATATAATACTGTTATTTTAGTGTTGGTGCTGTGATTTCCATTAATTGTTTATTACCAGAGGTGGGACCAAGTCATTGTTTTCAAGTCTCAATCAAGTCCCAAGTCAAGAGAGGCGAGTCCAAGTCAGGTTGCAAGTCCTGAATGTTAACGGAACTGAATCAATATCACTTTTGTGCCCACAAAAATCACCATTATTGTGATCAGTGTTTGCTTAAGTTGGGCTTTTGACTCTTTTATTTTATTGTTAAATTAGTTTTCTTTGGCTGATGTAGCTGTATTAAAATACAATCATTGGTTCAAAGCAAGCTTAGACAGAGGCTCACTTCTGTTTAATGATGAACTCATTTTAAAGTTCGTCTTCTCTTGTTCACTGTCAATGTCAGTTCTCTGCTACATGAGTATGAGCTTATAAAACACTGTGAATTTATTTACGAATGAACAAATATAATCACAAACTGTTAAAACAGCTTAACTACTCAGACACACAAACACATGAAGAATCAGTGTATGAATCTCAACAATGGTGACAATCAACAAAAGAAAAATTCATGCTGCAATGCATGCTGGGTAACATCACAGTACAAAACTCATTCATGACTCCCAGCATGCATTGCAGTTGATCTGTTTATCTGAATTACTTTGATAATGGTCACCAATGTTGAGGTTTGTGTGATGCATGCCCAGATAGCAAATTTTTGTGGCCCAAATCTGGCCCACACCTTACTCCCCATACCACCTCATCTGGCCCACATACCGCATGGAATGATGGCATGTGGCGGAGCATCTGTTTGACATAATTAATCAAATAAAAAGAAACTATCAAGACAGTTTTTTGACTTTCATTATTTTATTAGTTTTAGTAAAACACAATACTTCGGTGCCTTGCAATAACATAAAATATAAATATATAAGAAGGACTATTTCTGTATTTTGTTGTTCTTGCTTAATAGGCATTTTTCAACATATTTGCTGTGGCTTGCATATTTGTTATAACAATACCACAGAGCACAGGTATCTTTTTTGTTTTAAAACACAACCAACAAGTACATATGTTTATTTTGAAAGTAATGCATTCAAGAATTTCGTTTGTTTAATAAGACTAAAAATTCAACAAAACGTTGTCTTTGGCTGGATTCGAACCCCCGTCCTGGTGACTGCCTGCAATAGAAAGCAATGTAAATTAAATGTGCGCTTTTTATTGCTTCAAAAACTAGCAAATGCATCAACACTCAAACATTAGGGAAGAGCTATCTCTTCTCTTGATATTTCACCCTTTCTTTCCCTTCTCTTTTTCTTTTCCCTTCTTCCCCTTCTCTTTTTCTTTCCCCTTTCCCCCCTTCTTCCCTTTCTTCTCCTTCTTCCCTTTTCACCTTTGATGGCTATTGTTCCCAGCTTGAACGCAGCGCCTTAGACGCTAGGTACCTACAACAACAGGCAGCGTTTCGGCAGGCTTTTTTACGCCCTGTATTTCAATGGTTTGACAGCCCAGTTTCAGCGGACAGGTACCACAACACACACAACACACACACAAATTATTTAATATATATCATATATATATATAATAAACTCAGTGCAATAAAAGAACGTTAAGTTCAGGTCAGATCGGCAATAGTACAGTCAGAACTGTTTGGTAATCCGATCGCGTGTGGGTTCGCTGTCTTCTACAACACGGCGCACCGTCAAAACTCTAATAAGATTAAAAATATTTCAGTGAGGCAGGATCTCGCATCCGCCGTTATCAACTCGAGCCTGCCGCACATGCACCTGCGCCCATTTGGCTCAGATGGTCTGCAGGTACATGAAAGTGAGATGGAATTAAAGGCACAGCTCAGCCTGTGCCTACTGGCAGATTGGCAGCGGTGGGATTTGAACCCACGCCTCCGAAGAGACTGGAGCCTTAATCCAGCGCCTTAGACCGCTCGGCCACGCTACACAGGATCTCGCTTCGCAGGCCTTTTAGCCACTGTATCTCTCAGATGCTGTACAGCCGCAAGTTCACGCGGACCAGGTACAACAGCTGACAAGTGCTTCTATATCCTTCTGTGCTCGTTACACAGTTTTGATGGAATCCCGCATGAAAGACGCATTTACAAAAAGCAGAGAGAGCGTGTCAACTGCACTTTGAGCAAAAGCAGGCGAGCGTACTGGCAAGCAGGCATATCAGCAGTTTCCATCTGTAACAGAGCCGCTCGAAACAAACACGTGGGAGTCTATAAAGGGCTGCATCGTGTTCTCTCACTCTCTGTTCATCCCATGCTACCGACTTGGGTTAAGCACAAAGCGGTTAACTCTGGGTTAACTCGTGCGGTAAAAAGTGAGCGCGGTGATGTGGTAAAAGTCGATCTTGAAGTTCAAAAAATCTCTCAGACAAAGAAGGTTCAGGTGTCAAGGAGTTAACTTTATTTGATCAGGCCAAACAAAGTGAGATGTCCCAAGTCATCTGAAAACTTGGTGTTTTCCAGCCTACAGTTATAGTGAAACTTAGGAAAGGAGGTGCTTTCCTAAACCAATCAGGTAAATTCCCTTTATCTTTTATTTTTTATTATCCAATCATTCTTGTCTGCCACTATTATTTTCTAGGCAACAAGGTTTGTATCTAATGGTGGAATGTGAGCCTTCACTTGGTTTTTAAAAATAAGTTTTCCTGTTGGTACCAGTTTTCAGGCCACAAAGTGAACAACATGTTCAACCTTCTGAACTTTATCTAGGTCAGGCCTAAACAGATTTAAAGACATCACTGAATTTTGTATTGCTGAAATCTGTTCTATACTTGGTTAAAATGATTAAAAATATATTTATGTTCAAACAACACTCAATCATTGCTTAAGTATACTGATTATATCATTAAATCATTAAATCATCTTCATATATTCACTTGTAACACTCAATCATTGGTCTGATTATTAACACATCTATGGTAATATCATTCCTATGAATACTTCTTATAAGTGGGATGTACAACAGAGCCCAAAAGTGCAAAGTGCAAATACAACATCAACAAAATGATCGGAATTATGTCACACAGGCATCCACCGGCGCTAATGTATGTCCAGCCGGCCTCCAGCGGAGCCATGTGTTGTCCAGCCGGCATTCCAGCCGGCGCCATGTTAGTGTTTGGATTTTTGTATGTATCATGTTTTTGTCATGTCTTGTATTGTTATGTTTTTTTTTCATAGTCTGTCCTGTCTTGTTTGTGCCTTTTGGAGCGTCAGGATATCACTCCTTAAGGCAGGGGTTCTGTCGTGATTCTGCCTCATCTTGTCATGTCTTTCTTGATCTTGTGGCAGAATCTCACGGCTGGATCCCTTGTTATGTGTGGAGAGAGTCATTTTGACCCTGTCGGACTTCGATACTCTCTCCGGTCTATGTCTATGTTCCCGCCATTTTGTATCTCTTGTTATTGGTTATTTATTAGTTCATGCCCCACACCTGTTCCCCTTTGATTTGTCCCTTTATTTAATGCCCCTGTGCTCTCTGTCTTGTGTCGGGTCATTGCACTGTGTCGTGCGGGTGAGTTCTTGTAATGTAGTTAGTCTAGTTTGTAGTGTTCCTATGCGATGTGTTATTAGTTTTGTCTTGTCAGTTTAATTAGTCTTGTTCTTGTTCCTCTGTTTTGTTATGTTTTCCCCACGTGGGTCTTTGTTTTGTATGTTGTCTTTGTTATTAAATGTCATGTTAACCGCTGTCTGCACCTGGGTCCTCTGTTCTTCTCTCACCACACCTGAGATCCGTGACATATATATATATTTGCCACTTTATTTTTGTTGACAAAACAAGACTGACTTACTTTGCAATTGTTGGTCAGAAGTTAATGAATAAATGTTGTCATCTTCTCCAGTCGTCATCCGCAAGTCTCAATGGGCTCTTGAAGTTAATTGGTCAATTATTGGTTGTTACTGGGGGAATCATGGTAGCGATACGAGCGCTGATTAGCCATTGCATACGATTCTTGGTTGCAGCCCGGAATGTGATTGGCTGTTATTACCAAGAATAACCACGATCTACAGGTGACATGGAGAGCTAAATTTGGCGGTTAATTGACTCACTTTAAAGAGATGGATAGGAAGCAGTTAAAGGAATCTAGTGAGTTGGTAATTCACTCAGGAAAGCAACACGGTGTTTATTACATTGGCATATGGTGTGGGCCAACAACCGGGCGCCTGCGTTGGTTGTATAGTGGTGAGCATAGCTGCCTTCCAAGCAGTTGACCTGGGTTCGATTCCCGGGCCAATGCATCGCATTTTGATAAGCCCCTTGCACGAAGGAGAGAGGCATGTCACAGACTTTTCCAACAGTTTGAATGTGTAGTCGAAGCTCGAACAAGCTGCTAGAGACGACCCAAAAGCAGACACAAACCCCCCGTCGGCGAATCGAAACCCGTTTGTGCACGTCACAGGCAGAGACACTGTCCGCTATACTAACGAGGACTCATTTAGAATGTTGTGGAGACTTTCCTAATCCTCCTCTGTTCCACAATGGCATTCTCATCAGATAATCACACTTTAACCTGTTGTTGATAAGAAATTCAATAGAGGAAGAAGGAGGCCTTACCATGTCCTTGTACTGCTTCAGCTAGAATTGTCAGAGACTGGAGATTTGTTCTTCATTTCCCAGGCAGATCCAGATCCTAGCACCAGTGATCGGCAGACTGTTAGCTTCAGGGACATCTCT
The DNA here is from genome assembly GCF_024868665.1 of Triplophysa rosa. NCBI lineage: Eukaryota > Metazoa > Chordata > Actinopteri > Cypriniformes > Nemacheilidae > Triplophysa > Triplophysa rosa. The sequence goes on from NW_026634814.1 coordinate 47,592, forward strand.
TCAGATTTGTCGATTGCATCAGTTTGTTGATGGACGAGAACTTCACCTCGTTAGCCCCTCCCAGATGGAATGATTACGGAGGAGCCTGCACCAAAGATGACCCCCTTAAACATTGCGGTGCGACATAGGAAGCGCGCTGGTTCGAGAGCTGGTGGGTGTAGCTCGAGTTTCTCTTGATCTACACATTAAAACTTTCTCCTTTTACGAAAGATTTCCGTGGAGTGAAACCACTGTGAGTTCAATGTGCTTTTGGACGGCTCCGCTCACAGCGGGCCTCGGTGAATGTGTTAGGAATCATAGAGTTTAAGAATCCGCCTCTGCACATCGCTGTCTCCTGGCTGTTTTTGGGGCTCTTGGTTTTCCTCTGCTTGTTGCGAGTTTATTGTCAACATGTGCTCAGATAGATAGAGAGTTTTGTGCAATCTCTGGCTGAGGTGCGCACGGCTAGCTCAGTCAGTAGAGCATGATTCTCTTAATCTCAGGGTCGTGGGTTCGAGCCCCATGTTGGGCGTGTAAGAGCCTTCTGTTCTTGGTGCTTTTCATCAGGCCAGGTGACGGGATGTTTGTGCATCTTCTTGGTAAAATACAGAAGGCGCAATGACTCTTAACCAATATGCGGCAAAAAGGGCTCTCTGAAAGCATCCGCTATATTGGCGTGCTGCGACGTATGTGGTTATGACTCTGCAAAGCTCTGCTGTTTGTTTCCAAATCAAACCAAGTCTGAGAAACGAATTCCATGTCTCGTTCTGCCGCCGTCCCTCGCCCGCCTGCCACCTCTGTCGGTCTCTGTGGCGCAATCGGTTAGCGCGTTCGGCTGTTAACCGAAAGGTTGGTGGTTCGAGCCCACCCAGGGACGCGTTAAGGTTTTCGTTGCCACATACAGCACAGCTGATCCATCCCGATGACGAGGCTTACGCCAGAGCATGACTAGGAGCACCGTGATTGTGTAGGCCAAGGAGAGGCCTCGTGGCGCAACGGTAGCGCGTCTGACTCCAGATCAGAAGGTTGCGTATTCAAATCACGTTGTGGTCACTGGTTCTTTGTGCTTGGAAGCCTTGTTAGCGATGCCTTGTGGCTGCTGTCGCACTTAGGCTTGACTGACTGCTGCTAGCTAACCGGTTGCTGGATCAGAAGGAGCTTTTTGCACCTACGGGATTGTCCACTTTAACACTGTTGGACGTTTAGGATGTTTTCTATGTAGAGGTGATGTTCAAAATGTGAAGACAGTGATAGGACGTGTCGTAAAAAAGGTCCCCGCTGTACCTGCTGTACTTTTGAATTGTCGGCACTCGGGACACAACACTGTGTATCCAGCACATGTTACCTGAGGCCTCAGGAAGCACATTACAATAGAAGGTAAATACTGTGTGCTCACTTGAATTTGGATGGTGCAAAGGGCCTTAAAAGTAGGAGGAGCCCAGAAAGGCTCATAAACAAGATCAGTGGCAATTTGTTTGACCTCCTACACAGCTGCCTCACTGTGAAACAACGAGGTATTTCCAAGTGAAAGAGCAGCTAAGAAACCCACCGTTTTCCCATTCCGGGATTTGTGCCTGAGCCGCCTGGGTGAAAACCAGGAACCCTAACGGCTAGGCCATATGGGAGACCGCAGCACCCGACTTGGAGGGGATATGCACGTCAACTGTTTTCCAGCTCAGAGGAAGCGTAGTAAAACCACACGTTTGAAGAGCATCNACCAAACAGTTCTGACTGTGAACCACGGTCTATGCTGTGAACACAAGAAATCTCGCAAACTCTCTGGAGACTTCAGAATATGTTTTTTATTTTATTTCACTGTATGTTTATAATATATACAGTATATATATATATATATATATATATATATATATATGCGTGCGTGTGTGTGTGTGTTCGTGCGTGCGTGCGTGCGTGTATAAATATAGTACACATTCAATGTAAACCAATGTGTACATATAACCTTTAATGTGATTATACAAATGTTTCCTTTGCAGGAACCTTTAAGGAAAGCACGTGCAACTTCCTACACCAAGAACTTGTTGCACACCTTCATGAGCCCGGATAGCACAGTCGGTAGAGCATCAGACTTTTAATCTGAGGGTCAAGGGTTCAAGTCCCTGTTCGGGCGATGGGAAAGTCACCTTTACCTTGTGAGCTGTTCTGTCCCCGCCCTCTGTTGAAAAAATGAAAAGAAAACATTTGCACGTGAGTTGGAGTCGACATATGGGCTTTGAGCAGGGTTTAATCGAGCTTTGCTTCAGCGCATGCACCAGAGATTCCTTGAGACCTCAGCAAAACCTGCAGATATAGTCAAGAGGGCTGGTGGCTTGCCGTGATCGTATAGTGGTTAGTACTGTGCGTTGTGGCCGCAACAACCCCGGTTCGAATCTGGGTCACGGCAGGACACCACGTGCCGTGTTCGTGTTGTTGATGTGATCCTGCCTGTCCCTTTTTGACGTCTCCATTACAACGCCCGTTACGCTGCAGGCTCGTCCCTCTTTTCCGCACGAGTTAAGCCCAGAGGCCACCGAACCTGTTGTAGTCGTGGTTAAGGCGATGGACTTGAAATCCATTGGGGTCTCCCCGCGCAGGTTCAAACCCTGCTGACTACGGCTGCTTTGCTTCAGGCGTTCGCTTTGTCGGACGTACAGTTTGCGAGCCGCTTTGTTGCTTTAACCCAAGTCGGTAGCATGGGATGAACAAAGAGTGAGAGAACACGATGCAGCCCTTTATAGACTCCCACGTGTTTGTTTCGAGCGGCTCTGTTACAGATGGAAAGTGTTCCTGATATAACCAGCCTAATGGCTGGTTGCCAGTACGCTCGCCTGCTTTTGCTCAAAGTGCAGTTGACACGCTCTCTCTGCTTTTTGTACATATGCGGGATTCCATCAAAACTGTGCAACGAGCACCAGAAGGAT
>NW_026634815.1:0-39890 GCF_024868665.1 Triplophysa rosa
TCAGGGATGCGTTTCCCGAACAACGTCATAACTCGCTGGTTGGCCACCCTGATGCATCGTTTGTGAAACTAAAGCCAAGTTCACATTACACAACTTTAAACGTCGGCCGATCGCTGAGTTGTTCAGACTACACGACTTGCTCTCTGTGAAGTCTGGAGTCTTTAAGTTGTTAATGTGGTCACACACTATGTGACACTACGTAAATGATCTGCAACAGGAGGTGACGCACTACGCATATTCTTTTAACCATCTTCTTTAGGTGCTTCCTGGGACAGATTTTAAACAGTATTGAGGGTGTAAATAGGTGTATCCTATGCATACTGGACACTCCCAAAATGTAGTGAAATTTGTCTACAGGTATATTATCTGTCACCGTGTTTACACTTTGTGAAAATCAACCTACAACAGCTTTCCCATCTCTACACAGTCTACTGTGTTAAAATAAATGTTTTAACATTAAAAGCACCTTTATTGGTAAGGGTCAACTGTATTGACGCTTATCACCAATGATTTCCCCATCATATGAATGAAATAATTTTACACCTCTCCAGTGTCATCGAGGTCACTCACCGGTAGGGAGATTGTCTTGCTCTGAGCTGAGGTACTCCATGCTACTGATGCTGAGGATGGGCCCCTGAGAGCCCGGCAGCCGGATCTCTGCATCCGAGATGCCCTGGATGGGGGAGCTTATATCTGGAGAGTGTAGTCCACAGGCCAGGGCCACATCTACACACAGATGAGCGTTCATTATATTGACCAACACATCAACATTCAACCTGTTCTTTTCTTCACACGCACATACACACACATCACCCATCTGTGTCATCATCCGGCTAATGTGATTGTGATGCAAGTATGTGTTTGTGGTTTTAAAGAAAAATTCCGTTTTCCAATGAAAGAAATTAATGGTTAATATTGTATGTTAATATATATTTACGTATGTAGTGCTTTTTACAATGTTGTTTTGTTGCAAAGCAGCTATACATGTTTATAGATAGTAGTAACAAAAGAGATACATGTTATATTAAATGAAAAACAGTGTTCCTGTCAGGCCCGGTACTAGGCTGGCTCGACTGAGGGGGACAATCACATATTCTGATATATCAAAGTTCATTGGATGCATCATTTTTACATTTTTGCTGTAATCAAATTGACAGATCATTATTTAATAAATAATACAAATATGTATTTACTAAGCATTTAATAATAATAATTATAAAATAATATTTTTTATAATTTAATGGTCAGCTGGATATTAGCTGAAAAATCTGGAGGGCAATGCCCTCCCTAGACCCCCCCACCCAGACCCGGCCCTGGTTCCTGTCCTTATGAAAGCAGGAACTGTAAAATCACTGTCCTTTTTAAATACTTTTTTATTGGTCATATATTTGCAAAACCCAGTGACAAACATAAAGGGTGACCAATGATAATGATTTATGGCAAAAATAATAATAGAGATATGAGGTTTCAGAAGGACAGCAGCGATATATGGAATTATATTACATTGTATTATTGCAATCTTCTCAATGTAATGCACGTTAACGAAATGTTATTTAGATTGATTAAGTTTATAATCAGACTGTTTTATACATAGACATAGGTTTCATGGGATGTATAGTAGTAAGAACAACCATAAAAATAACTGTCTCTAGGTTTGTAATCAGTTGACTGATGACTAAATTGATGACAAATACGTCCAATATAAACCTTTTTATAAGAAATGGAGCGGCATCAGAAATCATCAGATTTCAGTTTTTTAAACCTATGACCTTGGTGCAGCTGGCTCTGTGCTCCACCCTTTAAGTGACAGGGACAAACAATAATCTTTAAAATCTTTTCCTTCCATCTTGTTCTCTGCACAGAGACAGCTCTCATCAGGGCTGTAAATGACCTCTGTCTCTCTGCTGACTCAGGGCTGTTTAATATTCCTTCTCTCTCTGGACGTTAGGTCTGTGTTTGATTCTGCCTTTCAGCTGTTGGCATCAGTAGTGCAGGAAATTCCTCTGGTTCAATGACAAACAGCAGTTTGTTTTCCGTTTCTGAATCATAAATCATCACTCACTGTTACCTGGGGTGTCCCCTGAGAATTGGTCCTTGCTTTTGCTTTTCACACTATAGACCATTTCATCGGACGTGTGCGCCAGGACTGCAGTTAACTTCCGGTCTGTGTTTGGCTAGTGTCTAATATTATAACTATTTATATTTAATTTAATTTATATAATTGTTTTATTGTATATTTTATTAATTAAACAATTTGTTGAATTTTGTTGTATGTTCATTTTATTAAATAAACAATTTGTTGAATGGGCCCTGTAGTTTAGTTGCATTTAAAGTCCCAGTGAAATAAAAATTACAATGCCCATTTTTTCATGAAATATTGCAGTGATTTTTGTAAATAGTTTTATCACTCTGGGTCATTCTCTTTTCAAAATTCGTGTGCTTTCATAATCTTTAGATAAATCTGAAAATGCACTTCCTTCCCGTAATGACTATCCATCGTAGATGCCGTTAACTCCTCCCCTTCAACTGTCAGTCTGCTGCCAAGGCATTTGTCATCATGTATTATCATCATTCAGGATGAAGTTCAGCTTGAATGTTTTTTTTTTAACAAAGCAGCTGATATTGCCATTGCGACAGCAAAAAGCCGAGTAGCTTTCACCACAAAATGGAGGAAATCGCAGGGCATTTTTGTTGCAATGGAACTGTGACAAGCAGAGCGGAACGAGGGCCGTGAGGGAATGGCGCGAGTCTCGCACCGGTCTCGCATCTCTCACGGAGGAGCTACGGAAGCATAAAAGGAGGAGCCACAGCAGTGAAGGACGAGAGAGAACCAGGCCTGGTTTCCATTAGCAGTGGAAATGTTGTGGTGATCAAGTCCATTCACAATGACTCTATAACCTTAATATGATTATTTACAAGCAGGCTTTTAAAGACTCTTAACCTTTGTAATACAGCTCCACAGTATCCTTTCCTCATTAAGATCAATACAGTAACAACTGTAACCTTCATGCTCTTGCACCGAAGATCTTGGCTGCTCCACCCTTTACACCCCTGCCTGTATCCTGACTGCCCTGCCGCCTGTTTCACAGAGACATCACACAGCTTCTCTCGCTGTACTGCATTATTATCCTCTCACAAAACTAAACATTAAAACAAACATTTTTGCTCTACACTTCTGCCCTGTTGTTAATTATTGTTTCATATTGTCATATTGTTATTATAGATGATTTTTTTATTTGTATCTTAAAATGGCTTTCTTGACCATCTTGACTATCAAGGTTATTTTAGTTTACTAAAATCAAAACTTTGAAAATGTTCCTGTTCATTGAAATCAAATAAAATATTGACCTAAAAATTATTGGAAAAACTTAACTCAAGGAAAATTTGAATGTTGCCTCAAAAATAAACTGATGTTTAAAGCAGTAAAATTATAATAATAAACAAAAAATAAAATAAAATGAATGAATCTTATATAGCAGCATTAAAAATAAAAACCAATAGATTATAAAATGACAAAAGCATATACCAAAATTGCTAAAACTTTAACTTAAATTAATAAAACTAAAATCAAAACTATAATAACTCTGTTGACTATGATTTAATTGAATTAAAATTCATTTAAAATGAAATAATAATTAAATAAATAATTTAATAATAATAAAAACAAGAATAATAATAATTACGTATTTGTATTCTAAATATTTTTTCTGAGGATCTATTGACAGAAATGCAATATAATATACATAACTATGTCTTCAGAGGTTCATAAAGACCTGAAGCGTTATGTTTTTATTATCTTAGAATGAGCTATTTCTATCTACCGCAGGTCCCCTTACATGGAATTCACCATGTTGTTTCTACAGTAGCCCTAAATGGACAAACTGCTCTGCAGAAACGCGTTTCGTAAATACGTTATCTCCTTCGGCAAAGAAACGAAAATGTGACGACATCTTACACCATGTCTACACCGGACGCATCCAATGTGGACAAAATTTAAAATGATAATGGATTCTAATTAGTATCTATTGTCTTTTGTCGTGTCCCGTCACGCCGGTCGTGTCCGGTATAGACATGGTGTTAGTCCTGTGCCAGCCACCGTAGTGCTTCGAAAGCGAGAGGTGGAGTGAGCCGTTGGTTGCAATTCGAAACCTCACCACTAGATGCCGCTAAATTTCATACACTGGACCTTAAAGGCATACCAGTCAGAAAGCTTCCAAAACTTCCTTAATTTGCGTTCTAGGGAAAAATGGAGGTCCTAGGGATGTTAAACTACTTGAGGGTGAGTAATTAATGGCAGAATTTTCATTTTTGGCCGGAGTTCCCTTTAAGGTACTTCCAATTTTTTTTTACAAAAAACACACTAATATACTAATATACACATACTATAACTAATACACACAATTTGCAATATCACCAGCATATGAAAAGCCGTCAAGGCGTCGCTTGTCTTACCTGTAGAGCTTTGCTTCAGCTTCTCGTTTTTCTTTTTCCTCCATTTCCATGGCCTGAAAATGCGCCCGAGCGTGGCCAGCTTACTGTGGCGACGGATGGGAGGGGTGTGAACTCCACTCACCAGACAGCTGGAACGCAGAACCTGCTGCTGCTCCATCACATCTGTAACAGACGAGACAAATGCTCTCACCATCCATGTCCAGTGATCACATGCAGACTGTACTGACAGATAATATAGACTTTGAGCATTTATACAGACTCTAATGTGTGCTTAATGTCCCCAACTGGCTGCTTAATTTAGACCTGATCTTAATTAAGACAGTTATGCGATTACAGCAACTGATATTAAGATTAAAGCCCATTATGATAATTCAGAACCACAAAGCACTGATTATAAAAAGAGGTGACAGATCAACCTACATAAAACTACAGGCATGAAAGGAATGTTAAAGACTACTTCAAATGAATTGTGAGTTTTGGCAATGCCGGTGTAATCTTAAAATGTAAACAAACAAAAATAATCGATATTCAGTCGATGATTCTTTCTTCTGTGGAGCACAAAAGAAGATATTTTGTGAAATGTCTCAGTGGTTTTGTGTCCATACAATGGAAGTCAATGAGGTTCAATGTTGTTTGGTTACCAACATTCTTCAAAATATCTTCTTTTGTGTTCTGCAGAAGAAAGAAAGTCATACAGGTTTGGAATGACATGAAGGTGAATAAAAGATGAAAACATGAAACTTTCTCTTTAAGGGGCTCAGAATGTTTTTGGTACAAAAACTACCACTTCCACTTGTTTTATTCCAGTTTTTGGGCCAATGGCCACTAAACCTACTGACGTTTCCGATTGGTGTCTTGCCGTCTGCCTGCCTGCGTGCACACACAATCATGCGAGCATCAAAAATGTGTCATCAGAAGAATAACTGCATGTCGCAGCACACAAAGCCTAATACAACACCCACAGCAGCATCATTTCCTTCGGCAGGCTAGACTAATCCTTTAAAATATTCACACATAGGAACAGCTCCATTCATACAGTAAATGAGTCAACCCTCGGCGAAGCACTCTGGTACTGAAATAGTGCCGTGTGGGCAGGGGCAGCAGGCGAGTGCCGTCACAGAGCCAGAGGCGCCGAGCCGCATGCATGAAGGTCCTCTGATCGCTGACCACGTACTAGAAAAGAAGCGGGTCAATCGAGCAAGTGTCTTTTGCCCGACTAACCAACGCTACGGAATCCAGGTCAAGCTTGAAAAACAGTGTGTCGAGGCGAGTCAGCAGAGGCAGGGTCAGCGCCTAGCTGTTACTATGGTTACCATTCCCCCAGATGCAGCGAAGCCCCCTCGGAGGTAGAATTTGAGCGCGGTATGAGGGGCTGCCACTGTCTGAGGAAAGGGAGGATGGGAAAATGGGGAGGGGTGTGCGGAGGGGGGGGTCTGTTGCTATACGGAAGCACTTGCAGAAGACCCAGTGCAGCCAATCACGGCCCACATAGCATATAATATCAAGCATACTACCCTATCTTCAATTCAGGGGGGATGATTCAAGACTGGCTGGTGTCATACTGCACAATCCATTTGCTTTGTATAATGAACATACATGTAATTTATGGTTATAACACATAGTCACACAGCTGGGTGATGTTGATGTGTTACGCAACGCACGCTAATAAAAAGTCCGGTTATGAAAGCTGATGAATCCTAAAAGGAGTTATACTACAATCCAGTGCCGAACATGTATGACAATATTGAAATGAAGTTATTAATGGAGCCCAGCACAGCATTTTATAAACAGAAAGCCAGTGAGTGTAGAGGCCTGCATAGTGGCTGGGTGCCAGAGATGCCCACGTTTCCGATTTCATTGAAATCGTGCCAAATGTTTGGTAGAAATACCTGACCGTATCCACTAAACGTATTCACTATAATGCAACGCATAAAAATAACGCAAACCCACTTGTGTTGCGATATTGATGCAAAGAGAAGATGCTATTGTAGAATACAATCTTCTACTCATTTTATGGTATTACTGTTAAAACAGTTTTTAAATGACATAATTTATGCATTTGGCATGACTGTTACCTGGGATTTTTAAACCAAGAAGATTTTAAATGCAGCTTCCAAAAAAAGGAACAAGAAAAATAGTAAGCTCATCAAACCTGTAGAATGACCCAAAGGGAACAATGAGAATTATGTAAAACTATATATTAGCATTTTCAGTGTAGTCACCTTTTGCCTAAAATTTGCAGAGATGTCCTCTTCGCATTTTACCAAGCACTCTGAGATGTTTTTTAAACAATACTTGAGTTTCCATCTATTCTGTGCTCTTTTTGGCTGCTCTTTTTTCATTATTCAGTCAAAGTTATCCATTTCAAAGACATTTTTATCAATCTTTTGTTTGTAATGAGAAAAGTTTATATTTGCAGAATTATATTTTTGTCTACACTCTTAAAAATAAAGGTGCTTCAGGATGCCATAGGCGAACCTTTTTTTGTCTAAATGGTTTCATAAAGAACCTTTAACATCAAAAGAACCTCGGTGAAAAAGGTTCTTCAGATTATGGACGGTTTCATTTTAACAACATAAACAAACGTTACTGTGCATGCGCACTTTTGTGACCCCAATTTAACTTCCGGTATACATTCACAAACAATAGAGTGCCTGTAGACAGATCTGGGTAGATTACTTACGAATTGTAATTAGTTACTGTTTACAGATTACATGACAAAATTTGTAGTCAGTAACATAAAATTAGATTACAATTTTTTGTAATGTAATCTGACTACTTTTGGATTATATTTAGACATATATAAATGGTAGGTATGTTTATTATGAAAAATGTAGAAACATTTAGAAATAAAAAAAATTTAAATGTAGGGAAAATCACTGAACTGTAAACAATTTACTGGCATTCTGTGAATAATATGTAATCATGTAATCCATAAAAAGTAACTGTAGTCTTATTACGAGTATTTTAAAATGTAGTTTACTCTAATTACTTGATTTTTGGAATCTGATTACGTAATCCAGATTACATCAGAATCAGAATCAGAATCAGAAGAGCTTTATTGCCAAGTGTGCTTGCACACACAAGGAATTTTCTTTGGTGTTGGAAGCTTCTAGTACAGACATTCAACACAATGACAATACAATATAATACGATTTACAGTCTAAAAGATTCTAAATTGTGCATATATAAAATAAAGACTATTTTACAGAAAATGGGGGATAATAACATATAAGAGACATTGTACAGGGTAGTATATAGTAGAATAAACATATTAACAGATTGTATGTACACTTGTGCAAATGGATAATTTAGTAAGTAGAGGTAGTGTTATATACATGTATACATAAGATGTAGATATAATAAGGCACTATAGTGCACACTATAGGAGTAGTGGAAGTGGAATATTGCTCTTAAGGAGCAGTTATCTGTTTAGGAGGGAGATTGCCTGGGGGAAGAAGCTGCTTCTGTGTCTGGAAGTCCTGGTGTTTGGTGCTCTAAAGCGCCGGCCAGAGGGCAGCAGATCAAAGAGTTTGTGTGCTGGGTGTGTGGAGTCAATGATGATTTTTCTTGCCCTGTTTTTCACTCTGGAATCGTACAGGTCCTGAAGTGTGGGCAGAGGAGCACCAATAATTTTCTCAGCACTACGAACTGTCCGTTGTAGTCTTCGTAGGTCTGATTTGGTGGCCGAGCCATACCAAACAGTAATTGAAGTGCACAGAACAGATTCGATGACCACTGAGTAGAACTGGGTCAGTAGCTCCTGTGGTAGGTTGAACTTCCTCAATTGACGGAGGAAGTATAACCTCTGCTGGGCCTTCTTTACAATGGAGTCTATGTGGGACTCCCACTTCAGGTCCTGAGAGATGGTGGAGCCCAGGAACCTGAATGACTCCACAGTATCCACAGTGCTGTCCAGGATGGTGAGGGGAGGAAGTGATGGAGGGTTCCTTCTGAAATCCACTATCATCTCCACTGTCTTGAATGCATTCAGCTCTAGGTTGTTTTGACTACACCAGGCAGCCAGCTGAGCAACCTCCTTTCTGTAGGCAGATTCATCACCGTCTTGAATAAGGCCAATGACTGTGGTGTCATCTGCAAACTTCAGGAGTTTGACAGAAGGGTCTGTAGAGGTGCATTCGTTTGTGTAGAGTGAATATAGCAGTGGAGAAAGAACACATCCTTGAGGAGCTCCGGTGCTGATGGTACATGTGCTGGATTTAAATTTTCCCAACCTCACTAGCTGCTGCCTGTTCGACAGGAAGTTAATAATCCACTGACAGGTAGAGGTTGGCACAGAGAGCTGGGTAAGCTTGGGCAGGAGGAGGTCTGGGATTATGGTGTTGAAGGCCGAGCTGAAGTCTACAAACAGGATCCTGACGTAAGTCCCTGGTCTGTCTAGGTGTTGTAGGATGTAATGCAGTCCCATGTTTACTGCATCGTCCACAGACCTGTTTGCTCGGTAAGCAAACTGGAGGGGATCAAGAAGTGGTCTGGTGATGTCCTTCAGGTGGGCCAGTACAAGTCTCTCAAATGACTTCATGACCACAGATGTTAAAGCAACAGGCCTGTAGTCATTAAGTCCAGATATTTTGGGTTTCTTCTGTACAGGGATGATGGTGGAGCGTTTGAAGCATGAAGGGACTTCACACTGCTCCAAAGATCTGTTAAAAATATTAGTGAAGATGGGCGACAGCTGCTCCGCACAGACTTTCAGGCAGGAGGGTGAGACATTGTCTGGGCCTGGTGCTTTTCTGATCTTTTGTTTGCGGAAAAGCTGGCAAACATCCTCTTCGCAGATCTTAAGTGCAGGTTGAATGTCAAGAGGAGGTGTTAATGGTATAGCAGAGATAGGGTCAGGGCGGGTGTGAAGGGTGAGACTCTGCATTTCAAAACGACAATAGAAGTCGTTCAGGTCGTCAGCCAGTCGTTGATTACCCATAGACTGAGGGGATGATGGCTTGTAGTTGGTAATGTCTTTCAGGCCTTTCCACACCGATGCAGGGTCGTTGGCTGAAAACTGGTTCTTCAGCTTTTCAGAGTAGCTTCTCTTAGCTGCTCTTATCTCCTTTGTCAGTGTGTTTTTGGCCTGATTATACAAGACTTTGTCCCCACTTCTGTAAGCATCTTCTTTGGCCTGACGAAGCTGTCTCAGTTTCATTGTAAACCATGGTTTGTCATTGTTGTATGTTAAGCGAGTCCTGGTGGGAATACACATGTCCTCACAGAAGCTGATGTAGGATGTCACTGTGTCAGTTAACTCATCCAGATCAGTGGCTGCAGCTTCAAAGACACTCCAATCCGTGCAGTCGAAACAGGCTTGTAAGGCCTGCTCTGTTTCGCTGCTCCATCTCTTTGCTGTTCTTGCTACAGGCTTGGCAGATTTAAGCTTCTGTCTGTAGGTCGGAAGAAGATGAACCAGGCAATGATCAGAGAGACCCAGAGCTGCTCTGGGAACAGAGTGGTATGCATCCCGTATTGTGGTGTAACAGTGATCCAGAATGTTGCTGTCTCTGGTGGGGCATGTGATATGCTGCCTGTATTTTGGCAGCTCACGGGAGAGGTTTGCTCTGTTAAAGTCCCCAATAATAATAATAAGAGAATCCGGGTGTTGCTGCTCCGTGTCAGTGATGTAATCCGCCAGCTGTTGCAGCGCCGCGCTCGCACAAGCATGTGGAGGAATGTAAACATTCACGAGAATAAACGAGGAAAACTCGCGTGGCGAATAAAAAGGTTTGCAGTTGATAGAGAACGCTTCTAAGTACGAAAAGCACATCTTCTTCAGTGTTGTTATATCTCTGCACCAACCTTCGTTTATATAAAAACATAATCCACCACCACGTGTCTTCCCTGTTGACTCGGCAATGCGATCGGCTCTGAACAGCTGAAAACCCGGCAGATGTAACGCGCTGTCCGGTATGGTGTCATTGAGCCATGTTTCTGTGAAACACAGCGCAGCGGAGTTGGAAAAATCTTTGTTTGTCCTGGTGAGTAAGAGTATTTCGTCCGTTTTGTTGGTAAGGGAGCGGACATTCGCCAGGTGTATACTCGGCAGCGGGGTCCTAAATCCGCGTCGTCGGAGTCTGACGAGCGCACCCGCTCGCTTTCCCCGCTTGCGTCTTTTAGAGCGTTTGTACAGAGCTGCCGCTCCTCCGAGTAAAATGTCCAGTAAGACGTCTGAATTTCCAAAATTAGGGAAAAGATTGATAGAAGGGCATTGCTTAATGTTAAGCAATGTAATACATGTAATACATTACTACCCAGATCTGCCTGTAGATGATTTCTGATAAAAATACAAAAAAACACAGAGAAGAACCGTTACTTGGCTAAACTTGTCTCTTCAATATTTTGAATTTAGACTGCGATACCAAGCTCAACCGCTAGATGTCAATGTCCCATACGGATTCTTTAAATGCGACCGAACTACAGGACCCATTCAACAAATTAGTTTATTTAATACAATTATTATACAATAAAATAATCATATAAATTAATATTAACGTAAATCAAATCAAATCAAATACAAATAGTTATATTATTAGACACTAGGCAAACACAAGTTTACTGGAAGTTAACTGGGGTTAGGCGTGCGCACGTCTGATGAAACAGTCTATAAAAAGGTAAGAAAGAGATGGTTGACTGAATGGTTCTTTGTGGAACCAAAAACGGTTCTTCTATGGCATCGCTGTGAAGAACATTTTAAGCACCTTTATTTTTAAGAGTGTATGCTATACTTTTGTCTGTATACTGTATGTATTACTATATTTCTATTTTTAATAATTATGATTAATTAAGTAATAGCATTTTCTATAGAACAAATGTGTCATTCATAATCAAGTGAGTATTCGTACCTGTGTCAAAACACCAGAAATCCCCCGTAAAGAAAGAAATGAAAGGGTGATCATGTTAAGTAATCTGGCTTTGATTTGAGCTTCACATACTTTTTATCTTTTTATTTTAGAAGTTCACAGGCTTTAATCTGTCATACACACTTTCAGTGTGGCCAATGTCTTTGCGATGAACAGAATCAGAGTACGAAGAGAGAGACCGGAAAATCCTACAAAACCCAATATAACACTGCAGACTGGCACATTTCTAGCTCTGTCAACAAATGTTCCATCTAAACAAATGAAAACGCTCCTTCAGCTTGTGATGCTTGTTCATCCAAACGCTCTACACACAATATCAAGTGTTTTGTTTTCTTTCTTTTGTTTGTAGGATAGATTACAACCAAAGCGCTTAATGGGAAATTCCATTTGATATTATTTTAAAAGAACTAGAAACATTAACAAACACGGTTACACATTATGAATCGTTGCAGATTAAAATGTCATGAAACAATTACTCACAGGTACTGTATATTTGAGCATGCACAAGCATTTGTTAATGTCTTAATAATGAAGATTGTTATATAATTACCGACGTATATAGAAAAACATAAGGATAATACAGCCAGTAATGCAAATGAAACCCTAAGAGGATGATCAAGACCCCAACATGAAGTGAAGATAATGAACAGCTGAACAGTTTATTACATGGATACTAAGCAAATAAATAAATGGTAAATTTATGTTCTTATGGAAGAGAGAAGCTTCAGAGAAACATTACTTGAGTCAACTGTCAGTTTTACGTTTTAGTGACATGATACAAAGAAATGTAAGAAGTTGAACATACTCTATGTGGTCCATAATACTTCAATAACGCGTCTTCAATCTCATTTCATTTATCAGCTGAGGAAAAACACACAAGAGAATAAACCTTTCTATCGCCTGATGTTGAAATTCAGGTCTAACCTTTTAACTCGCGTGTGATGGATGGTTTATTTAATAATGCTGTGTGGTATTGGCAAAAGCTTAAAGTAAATGTATGTAAATGTAATTGAGTTGTCCTTTGAGGCTCGTTCGGTCTAAAGCAGTCTTAAAGACGCCAGCCTTACTATATACACAAACAGTGCGCTAAAGCCATTAGTCTTGAGCAGATACTTCAGCAAAGCTTGTTATTGTGATGTCGACCCTCAAAGATGAAAGTAAGAGATTAGGAATATTATTCAATTCATCAATGATGGCAAAGTAAAGATCCAAGCATAGCAGACACACCAATGTGAGCTTCATTGTAATTGGTTGCAATATTCTGGTGGTGCTTGCAATTCAGGGCTGATCTGAGAGCAGTTGTGTTTTTCTAAAGCTAGCGTAAACTTCTTTGCGATTTTCCAAACACGGTCAATTTCCGAAAACTGAAAACTCATAAAGGCGGTTCATCTTAAAATTCTTTAACTCCATTTGAATCCAGTCCACTAGTCTCAACACAAATCTTTAATTTCTTCATGCAGTTTCATGGATAATACTTAAAGTCACATGCAAATCCATAGACAATCTCACACAGTGCCCATCAATGGCTCATGAGAGCAGGTAGTTTAGTGTGAGAAACGAACACTCGCTGTCGTCCAAAAGAAGAAACCCCATAGTTTACCCCCCGGCTCAACGACTGTGCAGCCATCTGTCAGAAGACAACAGCCTGCGGTGTGGCCTCCTCAAGATGCTAAAAGTGGAACGCACTAAATAACAAGTCTCTGATGAGGATTAAAAGGACTTGAGACAGCTCTATGCTTTGGCCACTGTTGCTTAGAAATAGCAACTGTAGCTTCAGTCACATATTAACCACTTTGGCTCTTTATATCAAACAGAGCCCTGACCCTCCGTTACTTCTACAGCTTTACAAACACTCTGAGACACTGACTGAAAAGAACAAGACCTGATGGTGTAGTCTGGGTCTTAAACGGGTAGTTCACCTGTCATAGTTTGCTCACCCTCATGTCATTTAAAACCTTCTTTCATCTGAAGAACACAAAATAAGATATTTTGAAGAATAACCAAACAACATTAGCACCCATTAACTTCCATTGTGTGAACACAAAACCACATTTCTCAAAATATCTTCTTTTGTGTACACCATTAGGGAAAATAAATGATATAATTTTTTTTACTGTTCCATGGAGCTATATGTTTGCCTGTATACTTTTTGTTTTCAATTGGTCTTGATTTATGTCACAATCTTAGGTCACGTTCAGGTCCACTGCTTTTATCACTAAATATGTTATGTTAATGAGGTCTGCTTGGAAAATCTGTCAATGCTACATGCACACTGACGCAGCTAACCTTAACCACGCTACACGAGTTAACATAGACCGTTTCATCAGACGCGCGTGCCTGGACTGCAGTTAACTTCCGGTCTGTGTTTGGCAAGTGTCTAATAATATACTGTAACTATTTATGTTTTATTTAATTTATGTTAATATTAATTTATATTATTATTTTATTCTTTGATAATTGTATTAAATAAACGATTTGTTGTATTTTTGTCGCATTTAAAGAAACTGTATGGTACATCTCATGGTTGAGCTTGCTACCGCAGTCTAAATTCAAAATATTGGAGTGGCAAGTTTAGCCAAGTAACGGTTCTTCTCTGTTTCTTTTGCTTTTATCAGAAATAAAGCACTCTGTTGATTGCGAATGTGTACCGGAAGTTAAGGGCAGTCCACAAACGTGCAAATGCGCAGTAACGTTGTTGCTTTGAAACCGTCTATTTTAAGAATCTCCATTTATATTCATATTATATTCAGTTTGATTGATATTACTTGGAATTTTTACATTTATGCATTTGGCAGACGCTTTTATCCAAAGCGACTTACATTGCATTGTATTATACACAGTGTTGGTGTAACTAGTTACTAAGTAATTAGTTACTGTAATTTAATTACTTTTCCCTTAAAAAAGTAAAGTAAGGGATTACTCTTATTTGTTCTGTAATTAAATTACAGTTACTCCTGATGTAACTGAATTAAATACTGTGTAATGTATACAATAGTGGAATTGACATTAAAATTCAAAATCTAACTTTAAAATGCATGCATTATTGTATCTTTCTCACATTTGTTATACAAGTCAGTTAATAATTGTACTTTATGTAGTTTTATATGATTTATTTGAATGAATTAAGAGTCGTTTTATGTCTATCCTTGACTCACTTAACTAATCAAGGTTGATATAAGATATAGAAAGTAATTAAATACTTTTTGTAGAGAGTAATTTGTACAGTAATCTAATTACACTATTGAATGTGTAATTAGTAACTAGTAATTAATTACTTTTTCAGAGTAACTTACCCAACACTGATTATACATTCGATCCCCTGGGATCGAACCCATGACCTTGGCATTGTTAGTGCCATGCTCTAACCACTGAGCCACAGGAAAGCTTGCATGCGCAATAAAGAAAACATTTTTTTTTTTTATGTATCTGTTTTTGCAAATGAACTCTTCAAATGAGGTGGTTTGCCTTTTCGTACCATACTTCTATTTATCACCATAAACTCAAGACTTACAGTACTTGATATATACTTTTTCTCCAGTATACAAAAAAGTGTCTCACTATAACTTTCAAACACAGAAAGCGATAAAAAGCAGGTGAAGACATTAATTAAAGGCCTAAGAGCCACAGGAGAGAAGCAAGGGAAGTGTGTATAAGTATTTTTTAGTCTTATAGAGCGGCACAGTATCTGACAGAGTCCTCTGAGTCGCTCTGTATGGGGCTGAAACTCTTTCTGCTTTCCCTGCCATACAGAATGAGCCTCCTTTTGACCCTTTGACCCGCATTACCCATAATGCACAGCTGAATCCTGCTGTGTGTCCAAAAGAAATAATTATTTAAAGTACAGGTCTGTGAACAGTTACTCTCTGGACAGCACCTGTGACATACAATAAACAATTCCAGAGAGTTATAAAGGAAAAATAACATTTTTGGTAAAGCACTTATAATCTTTTGTTTGAGCTATATGTTTATAGAAATTATTATTTTAGATGTGGGGCTTTTGTTTAAGGCGTAACTTCTGGCTTTGTGTAAATAATATGAATCTTATGTTATTGATTTGTGGATGTAAACACTCGCTTTCTGATAGCCTTCCGAGTATCACTGCTTTTACACGATGTTAAAAGTTATCAGCTTTACATGATGTTAAAAATGGAATATACAGTATGCACAGAAAATGTTAGTACACGATTTTATCATACAAAGTTCCATGGCTATACTTTGATAACAATGTGCATTTAACGTTTATTCTGGTGTAATTCCTCGCCGCAAAGACTTTCATTTTAAATGCATGTTTTTTTACCCTGATGTTTTTACTGGAGAAGTAAAAAACACTCTAGATTTGCCTTTAAACAGCATTTCTACATGCATGGCAGCCATTTCAGTCCAGTGTCTGTTGAATTCCAACAAAAGCAAACCTCAGGAGCAAACCTGACACAAAGTGATCCAACAGAAATGTGAAAGACCGAGAGCATGCCGAGACACAAGAAAGCTGTGATTAAAAATCACAATAGTCCATCAAGTATGAATTTTTCTTAGCTCTTCTTAAACACATAAACATTAGTATTGTGTTGTTTAGAGATAAATATGAACTTGTTTTCTTTGCAGTATTCGAGGTCTGACAACATTGCATATTTTTGTTGTATTGACCAGCGTGTGCAGTTTTTTTTCTTTTCTGAAAATGATTGCAAATGAAAACAATATTTTGGTTTCAAATATACTTGTCCATTCTAATTTCACATTTAATCTCCAAATTTAAATCCCCATTTACAAATTTGAGAGGATTTGGATATTGTACATTTAGAATACATTTAGGGTCTTTTTCATGTACGCAAGAGATTTGTTCCCCATATCATTTTTGCCAATCGAAATGCAAAAACTTTGAAGCTCAATATCTCAAAACTACTCAGAATGCAGATAGAAGCTTATAATTCCAAGGCGACTAATTATACAACCTTTAACAATATATACAGTAGAAATATGACACATATTCAATGACACAGAATGACATGCTGACAAATGCATCAGAAAACTCTTATGTGAGCATGTTAGTCATGGTTTGCAATAGAAGTATAGTGAGTACTGCTTATATTTGCTCTTTAATGATTCCACACTGACTCTCTTGTGAGTCACTTAAGTCTCTTTCACCTTCTGCGTCTCCCTATTGTTTTTTCCACCTCCCCTCCCCCCGTCCCACTTCTCTCACTCCTACTCAATCTCTCTATTCTATGGAAGCCCGTTTCCGCCAGGGTTGGGAATTTTTTTTGATTTTATAAGTCATTATTACGACTTAGTATCTCAAAATAATGAGAAACTAAATCGAAATTTTGACTTACTAAATCATTATTATAAGAAACTTTCTCATATGACTTTCTCGTAATATTGGCTTAATCTGCACATGCACATGTCTGCTATGCCGCTATGTGCTTTTGATCGTATGTCCTTGTTTTATGTGCAGTCTGCTTGATCAGCATTGTGGTGATTCATGGATTTTAGACACATAGAGCGATATGTCAGACATGGCCTTGCAAATCGTGAAATTCTTACTCTACTGGAGAATGTTCATGGTGTTAAAATTAGCCATGGAACTCTTGAGCGACTTTTGAGCAATTCTCACTAACTATTAACTACAACTACAACGATTTGCAAGGCCATTTAGACTCAATATCTCATTTTTATGAGATAGTTTCTCATTATTATGAGATACTAAGTCATTATTATGAGATACTAAGTCGAAATTTTGACTTAGTTTCTCATTATTATAAGACACTAAGTCATTATTATGAGTTACTAAGCAGGCAAACCTGGCGGAAATGGGCTTCCATACTATTCCATCCTGTCTTACAGTCATGTTTTTTCTTTTAACATTTAATATTTTCCTAAGTTCTCTCATTGGACAGCTCTAAAAAACACTGAATAGCAAACAGACACAGTACAATAAATCCGGCTTGGCTGGGCGACTTCCCCATCCGTGGCAGTGGAGGTATGAATGACAAATAAGGTTTCTAAAGTATTTCACATGGTTGAGGTCTTTATGACAAGAGCATTGCTCATTGTCCCTTCAATATTAACTACATTTCCTCTTCCAAATACTCAGCAAAACTGACTATGAGCAGAAAGCCAAGATACTCAAATCTGTTGACTGTGCGATACAAGGGAACAAACAGGATTTGTGCGTGACGTTCAATGTCTATACATTCGCTCTGAATGCTTCTTAAAGAGCAACTATTACAATGTCCCTAAAATGACATTTCATGCAGTGTGTAATGCAGCTGTGTGTGAATGTAAGCAGTCTGCCAAGTTGTAAAGCCGAACGTGAAGGCTTGAGAAAAAAGGAGTCGACTCTGAATCACGCGAACGAGTTGTCTGACGTTTTAATTTCAGGTGTCAGATTTGCGTCACTCGGTGTAATGCACGCCTAGGTTTTATTTGCGACACTGACCAATCACAGCAGACTAGACCATCTGACCAATCAGATCAGAGTAGGCTGACAGAAAGGAGGGGATTAGACGGATGAATCACCGAACGAATCATTTGAGAGTCAGTCAAGAAGTAAGGTAATACAAATGAAAGTATTTTCCCTGTTGAAAAAAACAGCATATGCTGGTTAGGTTTTGAAGCATGGTAGCTAAGCTGGTTTGTGCTGGTTTAAGCTGGTCCTAAAATGGTCATGTACTGGTTTAAGCTGATCCTGAGCTGGTTGAGGACCATCTTAAACCAGCACATGACCAGCCAAGGACCAGCACATGACCATCTTAAACCAGCACAAACCAGCTACCATTCTTCAAAACCTACCTAACCAGCATATGCTGTTTTTTTCAACAGGGTTTACACCTTGTATGTACGTAAACTTGTTGTTGGACACTTAAAAATCACAAAATGTTTACTCTTTAAAGGAACAGTTCATGCAAAATAAAAAATGGTCATTTACTCGCCCTCATGTCATCCTAGATGTATTGGACTTAATTTCTTCAGTTCATCACAAACAAACAACGCTATATTAAAATACCATCATGTTATCTTTTCATATGGGACTCAAAATGATGAAACATTCATCTATCCATCATTACAGTAATCCAAATGACTCCCGTGTGCATGGAGTTCTGAGAGAAAACAAAGAATATTTTGAGGTTATTCAGTGAAAATAAAATATAAACAAGCGCTGAACTGAAAAGATAACACCATTTTAATTTAATATAAAATAATTGGTGTTCAACTAAATAAAGTCATATACATCTGATATGGCAATGGCATGAGGGTAAATAAATTAGAGAATTTTCATTTTTGGGTGAACATTTCAAAAAATGAAATGCTCATGACTGAATCATTCAAACAAATTTAAGAAGAGCTGACTTTAAGATGCTTCGTCTTAGTTTCCCTTTCTTACTTCTCTTTCACAAACTCGAAAACATTTCGGTTTCCGCCCGAGACACACAGCTAAAAACAGTCACGCTGTCAAACGTCTAATCTGCTTTCTGTTTAATCTCTCGGGAGGCCGTGGAGCTTGTTGTTGTGTTCAGTTTTCACGCCCGAGGAGAGCCGGGAGCCAGTGAACTGTGCTTGACAAGGTCAGGTCTCGTCTCCTCTTGGATGCTATACTGTGTGTGCTACCTCAGTCTGTGTGAAGGACAGAAAATCTCAAGCGGGAGTGACACCGAAAGGATTTCTTTCTCATCTGAGAAATTATCAGATGAACAGACATATGCCAGCATCACTACTAGCGTTCAGGGTTAGAGATGTGAACAAACCTCCCACATGTTTGTGCTACAGGCACCATTTTCTTAAAGTATTTACATGGCACGTACAGTTTGTGGATTTTAACTAAAAAAATCTGTAGACTTGCATTGAAGGACGGACTTGAGACACATCTACAACAGAATATCATAAAAAATGGACTCGTTTAACTTAGACATGTACAATAGCAACCACCCAAAAAACTTTACCATACCAAATGCATTAAAAACCACGCAAGCAACACTATAGCAACGCCCTAGCGACCACCAGCAAAACCTACCATCATTATGCCAATTTTTCCACTAAAGCACTTTTTAATTGTTGGGCAATTCCAGTGTAATGGATGTGACACATTAACTCTTGGATATCGTTTTTGTTACTAATATATTGAACCATCTGATTATATTTTATATTAGTCTAAACATCAGAAAAATATCAGCCTATTGTAAAGGAGGGAAATAAGCATGTGACAAAAAGGACACCGTTTTTGAGAGACAATATACTAGGATTTCTGTGAATTAACAAACCAGAAGCAATAATACCCAACAAATGGACAAGGGATGGCTCTTCATAGACCACAAAATAGTTAGTATATTTTGATTATCATGTGCCCATTTATGAGGTATATGTAGAGTTCTGGATGTGACAATTGTGAAAGCAGCACTTACCAGACTATGGAAAATCTTGCTTTAAAAATAAAAATCCTATAAAAACTTCAGGAGAGACCTCACATGGGTATTAAAAGCATAAAATGTTGACATCTGTGCTATCAGTAGCTTTAGTGAAACATAGATTCTGCCTTACTAAACGTAGAAGAATTTCTTCTTTAAAGGAGTAGTTCACATTCAAAATGAAAATTCTGTCATCATTTACACGCCATCTTGTCATTTCAAACCTGTATGAATTTCTTCTGCAGAACACAAAAGAAGATATTTTGAAAAATGTTGGTAACAGAAACAGCACAGCCCCCCATTCACTTCTATTGTAACCAATGCAAGGGAATGGGGGGCTGTTACAACATTCTTCAAAATATCTTCTTTTGTGTTCTGCAGAAGAAAGAAAGTCATACAGGTTTGAAATGACAAGAGACGATGTACATGATGACGGTGAACTACTACTTTAAGCTTGATTTATCTTCATCAAGAACAATCACAGTCAGTCGAAATAAATATTTTATGCAAATCATACTCCAAGATGCAGAGAATGTATGAAATATCAGGTACATTTATGGGCTAGACCTTTTCACAGATGCACTCTCTCACAGGCTGACAAGTGCTCACACCAGCCCGTAAACGAGGGAAGGTGATGAGTCATAGCTCACCTCGGAAAGCCGGCCTTTGCACAAACCCCCTATGTAATGTTATGCGTTACCAATATAGCTTAGTAAAAGAGCGAGCCTGCAGAACGTTTTTCAGTATTTTCCCTCATGAAATATTCAGTGTCTATTTCTCCATTCAAAGGGAATAAACGCATCTTAAAGGGATACTCCACCCAAGAATGAAAATTCTGTCATGAATTCCCCCCCTCCCAGTTGTTCCAAACTGCTGAACACAAAGAAAGATATTTGGAAAAATGTAGCCAAAAGTGCAAAAAAAACTGCTTGCTTTCCTCAATTCTTCAAAATA
Source organism: Triplophysa rosa (assembly GCF_024868665.1). NCBI lineage: Eukaryota > Metazoa > Chordata > Actinopteri > Cypriniformes > Nemacheilidae > Triplophysa > Triplophysa rosa. The sequence goes on from NW_026634815.1 coordinate 20,675, forward strand.
TCAAATTTTGTGTTCTGTTATTAGAGTCCGTCTCTGGGGAGGCAATAGAAACAAAAAAACCTGATACAATAATTTTTCCTATATGGTAGTCAATGATGTCCCAGAAATTTCAGCTGCTAACATTTTTGTGCTCATCAGAACAAAGAAATGTATACAGGTTTGGAACAACTTGAGGGTGAGTAAATGATAGAAGTTTCATTTTTGGGTGGAGTGTCCCTTTAAGAAGCTTGTTCAACACAACCGATGATGTGGTCTTCAAAAATTAAGAGATTCAAAAATGAAGTTTCCTAAACCTCCGGTTATGCAAGTCAGACTGTCACATAAAGAGTCAATTTTCATCCCATTTTCAAGGCCATGGAGATCATAGAAACTGTGAAGACAGTTTAAATGTGTAAAGAGGTGTGAAGTGACGGGGTGCATGTGGTGCATCATAGACAATTTAATCATAAATCAAGTCATTGTAATGACCATATTTGCTGAGACAACACCTAATCAAATCTATACATATGACAAGATCACATTTACACTTTTCTGCCTCTTAAGTCTGGAATACACTACAAGACTTCTGCTCAGATTTTCAGTCTGGACTTGTTGCAGAAAGTCTGCGCTAGTCTGCAGATTTTATGCCGTGGTGTGTGATGCCCTGTTTTTCTCTGCAAACTTTCAAAAAGTCTGAAAGTGTGTGATGTCCATTTTTATTGAAATCTTTTCATATTTTAAAAGTCGTGTAGTGTATTCCAGCATTTATTCAACATTTAAAGACACATTTGCCAAAGTTTTAAACACCCGCCCAATGAATGTTATATGAGGTTTACTAATACAATTAATAGATTTAAACGCAAGATGTCTATCAAGTTCACTACAGTGGGCAGATCTACAAACATTTAACCGTTACATGAAAACAGCCCCTTGTGATTTATTAATATTTACAATTTACATGTATGCATTTGGCAGTTGCATTATACTATACAGTTATTGCATACTCTAACCACTGAGCCACAGGACAAAACAACAATTTAAGTACCCAAGTACCCTTAAAATAAGTTTATTTTCTATTGGAGTCGACAGCTCTCTCAAATCGCATCAATTCGAAGAATTAATGCTGTAGAAGGAAAATTTACAATAATTTGTTTTTGATTAATTTTTTTGATAATTCAAGCACCAGAGGGGTAAATGAAACCCATTTGTCATGATACCACACAAAACAGATATTTCTGTAAAGTTCACACACTGGAATACAAAGCAATGATACATCTGACGGCGAATCAAGGTGCAAAAAAAGCATCATTCTCACACAATCCAAAGTGTTAACAGACACATCTGTGAGCACAGAGTTATCGTGATGCAGCAGTCTTCTTCCAGCGTAGTGTGCATGACAGACAACCACATGTCGTTCGAGCGTTTAATTAATGAATGTTACGTCCGGAAAGACAATGAACCATTACCCACAAAACCTAGAACACATAGTCCATGAATAAAATAAATAATTAGTAGATCACACCAAACTTTTTAACTCTTTAAATACTCTGTATTTCTCTTTTTTGACTCTCTCTTATACTTCATCTGTTTTCACTGACCTCCTGTAATACAAACATTTGAATGCAATCAACAACAACAACAACAACAACAACAACACAATTAAGTGCCACTCAGTGCAGCCAAGTGACTTTATTTCTGGACAAAATCTGAGCCACTTGCCAGGTTCATGTTGAAATGTATCTCCTCTTTGAGGCTTAAAAATACCAGCACTCAAAAGTGAACAGATACATCGCTCTCGCGATGTCAATGTGGAAGTGTAGTGGTACCCGCGTGTCATGTTAAATCTGATCTTTTCAATCACTAGAGAAGGCAAAGGTTAACACAACACTTACTCTCGTCATTGATCGGCGGCACAGACGTGATGAAACCCCGTTCCCTATAGAATAAACCAATCACCTCGCAAACAAACTAAAGGTGACACTGCGGGGGTTTCAAAAAAGTTGTCTTCGTTTCAATGGGTTGGAGTTTTTAGATTGAAAAGGATCAATTGCCATTTTCTTCGAGCAGGATTTGCCGGCCGGCGATGACACATCATGAATTCATCTGATTCTGTCACAGTCAAAGTCTCTTGTTGATTGAGGCACAACCAAAGCTTGACAAAAACATGTTCAGGTTCATCGAAAATTTATTTAGGATTTATTTACAATTCCATGCAAATGTCAACCGTAAGATGAAAAAATCGAAGGTTTTCACCACACTGGTCAGATGTCAATATTTGGTGTTTTAATACCCATGTAAAGTCTCTCTTAAAGTTTTTAAAGCGTCGTTTTTCTATATTGTCACATAACAGAAATGTCACATGATATCCATAACAGTCAATATATTCCTCATAAATGTGCACATGAAAATTTAAATATTGTCAAATATATTTTATGTTCTACAAAGACCCATCCCATCTCCATTATTGCTTTTGGTGTGTACATGTTAATTCACAGAAATCCTACAAAGTATGTCGTCTCTCAAAAGCGTGCATCCTTTTTTGTCACATCCACAATACATTAATTTTTCTCTCTTTTAAAATAGAAAACTCATGTAGCCTATAGACTGATATGTTTCCTATGATGTCTGGACTCTATCATCAGGTATTTAGTCAAATATAAACAGATGGTTCAATATACTGGTAATAAATACATTTCTTGAGAATTTATATTTCAAGTTTTGCCTTGAAATGCCACACCCATTAATGTTATGTTTTCACACGAATAAATGAAAATGAAAAATACTGCAAGAATAGCAAAAAATACAAGATTTTTTCATCTTTCTATTGATTATGGAGGGTAACATGACCAGAGATGTTCTTATTGACAATGGTGTACTATGATGCTAGATCTCTATGCTAGATGCTAGAATACTATAAACTCGTGCTCATCATCAAAATCACACTATAGAGTTGGTTTCTCTTACAAGAAAGCGCTGAAGACACACCATTGACCCCCTCAATTCAATAGGCAAGAGGCGTTGAATGCGCAGTCTCAGTGCGGAATGAAGGCCAACAGCGCATAGTATCAGACATACCAGTCTAATGTTGCCAAAGCAGCAGAAACGCATCTCATTTCATGAAGTCTTCTATAGCAAACGTCTATTACACGTGACAGAGATACACATTAAAGACATTACAGACAAAGGTTAACCACTCTCAATGAAATGTTTTTGTCTTTTAATGTGACTGTGACACGAGCCACAGTTGGCACATAATCTGTATCCTGTGTCTAGTGTGGATGCTCTCAGTTTCCCTCTTTATGTCCCGGTATACGATAACACAGCCAGTAGTGCAATAGTCCGATGCATTTCAACGGGATACATCAATAGTGCGCCGGCAGACACGGAATCAAATGCGGCGTAATTTGATTGATCTCAATCCTAGTCCACTGTGTTTCCCAGCATGTAAAATCAAAGCGAAGGCTATTAGCGCAGGTTACCGAGCCACTTTCACCTCCACCGCATATGGAAATGAAAAGCGATGTGTTTTAAGCGCCGGCGCGTTTATTCTAATGGCATCTCCAGACAATAAATGCATCATCTTACCTGCGCTGTGCGAGAGATCAATGCCAGACTCGCTGAGGATGTTCGGGTCACTTTGAGATCTGCCTCTGTGCAGAACGCACTTGTCTAGTCCATCCGACGAAGCCATGAGTACCTGTGAATAAAATATTGAAATCCAGTCAAAGCCGACGGTGAGGTGGATGCGTCTCGGTCTAGCAGCATCCAGCAGCAAGCAGCATGGTGAATTGGTACCCTTTACACTGAGCGCGCGCGCGCGCGCGTGTGTGTGCGCGTCTGCGGGTGCACGAGGGAGGGTGAACGACTGTCTGTCATGACCGCTGGCATTTGTATGCGTGAACATAACCCACCTTTATCCTGCCATAATGACCCACTAACAGGTGTGGATCCGCTTTGATGAACAGAATGTCTGTTTTAGACATATTTTTACAGCGTATGCTAAACGAAAAATTCAATTCTGGATATTCCAGCTCGTGTTGCTACAGAGCATTCCTCGTGACAGTAAACAGCGACTCCTCGGGCACAGTTGTGTAATTACAACGAGGAGATTTCTTTGATGCAGTCTAAGCAGTGTACTTGCAATAATAAACGACTCCTTAATTGCCTAATTATTATTAATCGCTTAGTTGTTGTATATAACATGGTAACGGCATGAAATTTCAGTAAAAAATAACGGTACAGAGGTACTAATGAGTTTGTGTGGAGGTGATGAAAAAAGTAAAATCGAGAGGAGACCACTTGCAATGAATTACTGTTTTTAGCTCTCTAGTTGTATCCTTTACCAAGTGTGGATTGAGATCATGTGCTCCCATTGGTCAGTTTTAAGACGCCAGCCTGTCATTGGTCAGATTTTACAAGCTCTTCTCTCATTGGTCTCCTGTCGTCTTGCACATGCAGGAAGTGTTGCGTGACAAGGAAGCAGAAGCAAAAATGGCAGCGCCCAGATGCGTTTTGTTTTTATTATATATTTCCCTATTTTCTGTTTTGGAGTATCGTAGTAGCTGTGAAAAATTAAGTGATAATACAGGAGAAGAGCAAAGTGCCTCAGACGCGTTGCGAGAGGTGAAAAGTGACGTCAGTGGAAATAATGAAGACGACCGGCAATGGCAGTCGACAGATGTTGAGATGGACAAATCGGTTGAGGCGAAAGACAGCGAGTCTGCCAGACCAGCACCGAAAGATCAGTTTCAGGAGGAGTTGATCATCCGACCCCTGCACTCTGGAGACATCTATGCAAGCTTCCAGTTCCGCACACTATGGGACACAGATTTCTTACAGCAGGGAAATAAGGGTGGGTGATCATCTTCTCTGTGCTCCATCGTGCATTTGTGTATGCTTTTCTAAACACAACGGATAGTTTATAGTATCTACATTTTGGATTCAAATCTTTATTATTACACCTTTTAGAAGTAAAAATCAAATGAAAACATTATTGACACTGCAAAATGTATATTTTAGCGAATTCATTCCATCCTTTGCCAAGATTACAGCTGTCTCAACCAACGCAATGAGGGATACTTTTTAAACATATCATTTGTGTTGACAGACACAAATAAATATTATTTGTAGCAAATACATAAGTATACTAGAATGATTTGTACTTTTCTTGTGGATTTCTGCACATGCATTCACATTAAAAGGTTTTTAGATTACGAAAAACAAGTAAAATGTGTCCAAGGTTTTGGTCTGTAGTCATAGCACCTCATTTACATTTACATTTAGTCATTTAGCAGACGCTTTTATCCAAAGCGACTTACAGATGAGGGAAACAATGGAAGCAATTGGAACAACATAAGGACAACTAAAAGCAAATTGGTCTCATATAGCCTACCACAGTATACAGATCTACGTTTTTTTCTGGCGGGTATATAAGTCTGCATTAGCGAGTGAAGATAAGGGGTGCCAAATCAGTGGTGGTCTTGTAGGCCAGGAGCAGAGTCTTGAATTTGATTCGAGCGACTATAGAGAGTGACGTGCGCTCTCTTCGGTTCATTGAAGACCACTCTTGCCGCTGCATTCTGGATCATCTGTAGAGGTTTGGTTTTGCAAGCTGGAAGTCCAGTCAGTAGCGCATTGCAGTAGTCCAGTCTGGACAGAACAAGAGCCTGGACTAGGACTTGCGTAGCATGCTGGGATAGGAAAGGTCTAATTTTCCTAATGTTGTAGAGGATGAATCTACAGGACCGGGTGGTGCTGGCAACCTGATCAGTGAAGTTAAGCTGATCGTCGAAGCTGAACCTCATGATGAAATTCTAATAGATTTAATGATTATAATGGGATTCGTATTGGTTTTTTGGAAGCTATAGTGGTCTATACTGGTAATGTGTTGGGTTCTTTTGGTGGAATGTTATTGGGTGGATGGAGACCAATAAACACTATCATTACTGACATAAAGCCTAAACCACCACACTACATAAAGGAATATTTTAATGGTTTTAATGGAAACTATAACTATTAACTACATTATGCATATTACTCTTTATTATGTCCAGCATAGTTAATCAGAGGTATTAACATGTGTTTGTTTTCATGAATTGTCCTTTTCTGCAGTTTCCCACTACCGGCTTTTCCCCAAATCCCTCGGCCAAGTGCTCTCCAAGTTTTCAGTGCGGGAGCTGCACATCTCCTTCACGCAGGGCTTCTGGAGGACCATGCAGTGGGGTCAGCCCTTCATCCCCTCTCCACCTGGAGCAGAGCTCTGGGTGTGGTTCGATGACACTGTCGCTGAGTGAGTGGATGTTTTTGTGGCGATATTTTTAAAGCATCATTACTATAACTGTAACTTGGTTATACTGTCATTTGAACAATGTGAAATGTAAGAAGACTAATAGTCTTGCTTTCCAGTGTGGATGAAAACTGGAAGGAGCTTACCAATGTCCTCTCTGGAATCTTCTGTGCGTCTCTGAACTTCATCGACACAACCAACACAGTTCAACCCAGTGCTTCTTTTAAACCGCTGGGTCTGGGAAATGGTATGGCCTTATTTTCAGTGAGAGCTGGCAATTTGTAGTGGATTTGACCATGACAGAAACTCTTGGCGATTTAACACAGCTGAACAGAGCAAAATATCAGAAGTGAATGACACCCTCATGTCATTTTAAACCTGTATGACTTTCTTTCCTCTGCAGAACACAAAAGAGGATATTTTGAAGAATGTTGGTAACCAAACATCATCGAATCCCATTAACTTCCATTGTAAGAACACAAAACCACTGAGAAAATATATTTTTGTGTGTTGCACAGAGGAAAGAGTCATATACAGGCTTTGAACCACATGAGTGTACATAAATGATGACAGAGTTTTTATTTTTTGGGTGAACTATCCCTTTAAATGATTTAAAACACATCTTCCTGAAAGCATGTTGGACACTAGCACTGTTCACTTGTCACGTTCATGTTCTTTATGTGTCATTTTTCTCACTGTGCAGCTACAGATCATCGTTTTTTACGCTACGCAACATTACCACGTGAGATCGTCTGCACTGAGAATCTGACGCCGTGGAAGAAACTACTCCCATGTGGTTCTAAGGTTCTGAACAGTCGCATTTAATAATATTTGGTTATACTATAGTAACATTTTATCCAGAACAGCGTTATTATAGTTTTGTATTAAGTTTTATTTACTTTTATTAATATTTTAAATTAGCTTTTATTTTTAGAATTTTTTTGTCATTTTATAATTTTTTTGTTTATTTTTTACGTTGCTGTATAAGATTAATAAGTGGTGCTTTAAACTTATTTCTGAGGCAACATTTACATTTTTTGTTCAGTTTAGGTTTTTCTAACAATTGTTTATTTTTTTATTTGATTCGATTTCAACAGAAACGTTTTCAAAGTTTTAATTTTAGTAAACTAAAATAACCTTGATCCAGAATAGTAAGACGTATATAATGGGGACATGATGTAATGTGATTAAATGCACTTCGTAGTTTAAATAGATCAAGTTTATGTTTTCTGTAGGCAGGTCTGGCTGTTCTCATGAAGTCGGAGAAGTTGTTTCACAGTAGTTTCCACTCCCAGGCTGTCCACATCAGACCTGCCTGTCAGGTGAGCGGCTTTTCAAAATTCAAAAACAATAGACAAATTGGATTGTGGCACAGACTGACCTTTGTCTGGCACATTTTTTTCATTGTATTAAAGAATAACTATTACAATTTCCTTAAAATGACATTTCATGCAGTGTGTAATGCAGCTGTGTGTGAATGTAAGCAGTCTGCCAAGATGTAAAGCCGTAAGTGAACGAATAACAAAGTTATTGGCTTGGGAAAAAAGGAGTCGACTCCGAATCACGCGAACGAGTCATCTATCGTTATCATCTCAGTTCCGGGTCAGATTTGCGTCACTCTGTGTAATGCCCACCTACATCCATTTGTGACACTACACGCGGTAGACCAATCACAGCAGACTAGACCATCTGACCAATCAGATCAGAGTAGGCTGACGGAAAGGAGGGGATTAGACAGATGAATCGCCGAACGAATCATTTGAGAGTCAGTCAAGAAGTAAGGTAATGATAACTGCCTATTAAGAAAATGAAAGTGTTTTACACCTTGTATGTACGTAAACTTGTTGTTGGACACTCCTTAAACCAAAGTAGGACCTTAAAAATCACAAAATATTTACTCTTTAATAAGCCATTTCAATTTTGTCTTTCAGGACGGGCAGTGCGCCAGACCAGCATGGGAGCTGAGGCAAACTCTCAATGTTGTGTTTGATCTGTACACTTCAGGTCAAGGCAAAAAGGGTGAGCAATAGCAAAATAAATAGTGAACTTGTGTGTCTTTTCTGTGAATGCTTTCTTGTTTTCATTGGGGGGGATAATTATATCATGGCCACGAAAAGAATTCGTTCCCACGATTTGTTAATACATGAGCAGGTTTTACTCGTTTCTTCCCTCATTTTAGTTAAATTGTGCTTACGTTTTATTGATTTCTTCCCCTGTTTTAGGAAAATTATACTCACTTTTTAATTTATTGTATTCTTGTATATTTATACTGTAAGTTATATTATATGAAAAATAAAAACATATAAATAAATGTTTTGTAAGAGCTAAATAACATCATTTCTTTATTACCCTGAAAACAGTCATTGGTTTATTTTATTGGCACCAAAGTTACACATATTCATCATCAGTTTTGACGAACATTCATTCAATGCTGTGCTTCTGAAATGTGTCATTATGTTTTCACAGAATGGTCCCTGTTTAAGATGTTTTCTAGAACTCTGACGGAGGCATGTCCTCTTGCTTCCTCTAGTAAAGTCTATGTGGATATCACAGACAACCCTGAGGTAAACAAAAGACCAAGATATATTTTCTGTTTTTCTGTCAGTGGGAGATTTTTTCATTCTTAGATGTTGTTTGTAATGGAGTTTTATTTGTGGTTTTGTCTAACAGGGGGAGCTGTTTGAGCTGAGCCCTGCCACTCCTGTCCTCAGTCAAGCTGTTGTGCTGGGGGATCGCAGGACGTATTCAGTGTACGACCTGACTAAAGCAGACACGTTTGGACAGTTACGTTCACTCAATCTTCTGCTCCGCTGGAAAGGAGACAACGGTAGGATTTAATAAAGGGATACCGTTTAAAAAAAAACCATTGCGAAACTTGTACGAAAGCTGAGGGGGTGTATTTTGCATAGAAATACTATTTTATACATTCAACTTGTTTTTGACACTTTGCTCATGTTTAGCACAAAAATCCAACACTTGTAACAGTGTAAATAAGTCACAATGCATGAAATAGCTTTGTACCCCCCTTTAATATATTCTGTGATTTTTTTTATTTCCATTTCTGCTTTAGGTGACATGTTGCGTCCTCTGCTGCATGCGGAGCGCTACGTGGCCGGTTTTGGCCTGCAAACAGGGGAAATCCACACTCTCGTCTACAATAACCACCCATTCCGGGCTTTTCCGGTCCTTCTGCTGGAGTCGGTACCCTGGTACCTGCGGTTGTACATTCACACCCTTAAGGTCACCAGCAAATCTCGTGAAAACAAGCCCAGTGAGTAGAACATATGCTCCCACAGCATCAGCGGTACCTGTGCCACATCTTTATATTATACATCCTTTATTTTCTTTTTACAGGTTACATTCACTACCAGCCCTCTAAAGACCGCCAGCGTCCTCATCTACTAGAAATGCTGATCCAGCTACCACCTCATTCTGTGACTGAGGTCACTGTACAGTTTGAAAGAGCCCTGCTCAAATGGACCGAGTACCCCCCGGACCCAAATCATGGCTTCTACGTTGGGTATGACTTTTGATGTTGACTTTGTTTGGACTTAAAATATGGAAGTAATACATTTGCATAACTCATAAATGTTTTTGTAGATCCTCTGTCATCAGCGCTCTGGTGCCAAGTATGGTTGCAATGGACACGAACCTCACCCAAGAGCATCCGTTGTTTAGCAGTTTGTAAGTGCACAAACTACAATTACTAGATTGTGTTTATTCCTGTTATTAACTTTGTAATGTACGTCCAGTTTCCCAGTTAAAGAGGAGTCTAACTACTTCATGCGAGTCTACACCGAACCCCTATTGGTAAATCTACCTACGCCTGATTTCAGCATGCCCTACAACGTCATTTGTCTCACCTGCACTGTGGTTGCGGTGGGATACGGCTCCTTTTACAACTTGCTGACCCGCACATTCCAGGTGGATGAGCCGAGCCTGCCGCTGGCAAAACGACTGGCCAACCTGGTTCGTCGTATCAGGGGAGTACCGCTGTTGACTTAGCTGCAGAGAACATGTCTAAAACGTCCATATTAGGCAGCTGAGAGAATCTTGATGCTAAAACAGATACTCGAGCCTTAATATGCTTTTAAATCCTGGTGGGACTTGAAGCAGAATGACTATTTTGAACAAATTTGGTTCCTTTTCATGACAGATGGATTAGCATGTTTGTTTTTTATTTTTTTGTTGGTTTTGCAACGTTGCTTTGAGAAGCGTGGCTCTCAGCACTCAAAGGCACGGTTAGATTTGCTCAAGCATATCTCGGGCATCTGGGAAAAATCTAAACGGTGAGACTTGATGTTAAATAGTCTCAACCTTTGTGAGCGAGCCTCGAAGCGCAGGCCGTACAACATAACTACTGAAAATGGAAACTTGCTAGGAATTAAGCTAATATTTTCCACTTGCTGTATATGCACTGATATTTAAATAGCCGTTGCTTCTACAACTTATTTTGTGCAGTTTTTTTGTGGGCACAAGTGTTTGATTTGGGTGACTGAATCGGTCCAATTTTCCCGTAATAAACTGAACAGAAACTAAAACTATGTGCCGAGAATAATCTGTTCATGCAGCAGAGTCATTCTGTTTTTTTTACCTCGTTTTAAGTTTGAATTCCGTCATTTTACTCCCTCGTCATTTCAAACTCGTATGGCTTTCAGTCTTCTGCAGAACACCATTTTGAAAAATGCTGTTAACCGGTAGCATAGGTTTTGTGTCTACAATAGAAGTGAATTGGTGCCGGCACTGTTCAGTTACTAACCTTCTTCAAAATATCTTGTGTTCTGTGGAAGAATGAAAGTCATACGGGTGTAAATGACAGAATGTTCATTGTGGGTGAACTAGGCCTATTCACTTTAAAGCCTTGTCTTTACTAGTCATTTAGATCAAACAATCAGCAAACTGAAATGCTTTCACTAGCTTGTTTTACATAATTTCCCCTTCCAGACAGCATTGAATGTGAACACATTCCTTAAAGATTAGTGCATGTTAACCCCGGTCAAACGCAAATGTTTCTCATTTGGGTACATATCCTTCCTTTGCTGCACATGTGATGGGTTTGTCAGCGCATCACTCATGGTTTTTCCTGGTTTGACTTTTACTGCCAAGCTGCTGAGGATGGAAGCAGAGGTCCCTTTCATTTACCACAAATATTCTGCACGTTTGGTCTCTGGGAGAGGAGCTTTCACATGCCCAAGCACTGATGCCAATGAGCGGTTACTTAAGAGAACAGAAATGTGTGCACTGGCATACCAAAAACACCAGCGTTTTAACAAATTTCCACCATCGAAACAAGGTTTACAGAAACCATAAGGTTTATTTGGTGGTTACACAAGGCAAAACATAACATCCCCTAAAGAGAAAGTATGATGTAATGGCTTTATGTAAAAGTACTCTAGTATTATGAAAAATCAATCTCCACAATTCTGAAGTCAGCCAGGCTCACTGCATGCATGACCACAGGTGGTTGGGCAACATTTCTGTTCTGCAGGGCACTGGCAGTCATGGTAACAGTTTCCGGCAAACACGCATCCACTCCAATAGAGCGCACAGACCAGGTGTCACTGCATGGACAGATTTGATATATGTAAAAGTCAAGACATAATATACATACAAAGTACATAATGTGGACAGAAAAGGCACAAAGCACAACAGCTATGCAGGCAGGGACACGAAAGATGAAATTCAGAGTGTTCGTACAGATTTTAGGCAGTGTTCTTTATTACCTGTTGTATGTGGAGAAGTACATTGATGCCCACATCCGTTACTGCAGCATTTCTGATTTCTTGGGCAGTCGCCATCATTGGCACAGAGCTCGGCACACAGTCCAGGTCTAGGCCTTCTGCGGGGACACACTCCCGGCTTTACTGTGGTAAAAACGCATGAACAGATTTGATATTAGATCAATGTAAATGTCAAGTCATAATATACATACAAAGTAAATATTGTGGACAGAAATGTCACAATGCTCAACAGCAGGCAATGACATGAACGATGAAATTCAGAGGGTTCGTACAGATTTTAGGCAGTGTTCTTTATTACCTGTTGTATGTGGAGAAGTACATTGATGCCCACATCCGGTACTGCAGCATTTCTGATTTCTTGGGCAGTCGCCATCATTGGCACAGAGCTCAGCACACAGTCCAGGTCTAGGCCTTCTGCGGGGACACACTCCTGGCTTTACTGTGGTAAAAAAAAAATACTTTGCGGAAGGTTAAACGTCTCGTTTCTTTTGAATAACCTGAAGCACTGGTCCTTCACAGATTTGCAGTGATATTTGTGTTTATACAAGAGTTTTTCCAATTGACACATTTGGCTCTTTTGGATTTCTTAAGACACATTTTTACTAGTTTCTAGATCATGTCCAAGCAGTGGATATACATGCATCACAACTTTCTACTAAAATAGTTTTCTCAGTGGTGATCATGATTCATGACTATGGTAGTAAACATTTTTTGAATAAATTGGCAAACTTTGTATTGCTAATGATAATGCTAAATTTCAAAGCCATTTTGTGTATCCTAAATACAAGTTTTACAGCTTTTGCAAGAGTTGACAATTTTCTCAATAATGCACAATAGAAATATTCTGTGAATTTAGCTTTAAATTCTTTAAATAAGCATATAACAGTTGCATCTTTACAAACTACAGTAACAAAAGTGGTTCATCTATATTTGTAGTAAAACCACAGTAAACAAATTCAACAGACTACGGTTTTACCACTATAACTAGTTTAACGATGATATTTGTAGTAGAACTGTAGTAAAATACAATGGGTTTTACACTTTGACTATATAAACCATGGCTAACTTTTCTACGTGTAAACAACTTTATTGGAGGGAAATTGTTGGTCGTTTTGGAAATGGAACGGTCACAAAAATATGTTTGCACAACACAAAAAGAATTTCGTTTCAATGATACATACATCTTTACACAAGTTTTATGTGGATAAAAATAAACATTTTAATGTGACTCTCACATACAAACACGCATGGATAAGTGTTTAGGAGACTGAGGTAGTAAATGGAATTCGCTGAAATCACGTGGGACGGACGCGCGCACACAGAATTTGTGTTCTCCAGTAGCCTACAATCTTTCTTTATCAGAAACACATCCCCGACTGGACGTCACGACCGTCAACCTCCGCGGACAATGACTGATCAGTGAGCACTATTCACTACAGAAGAGACACACACGCCCCCGTGTCACAAACTGTTTCAGTGGGCTGTAAGGAGAGTAATTATGCCAAAAGAACAACGATGTTCTCACCTTCCCAGTCCCGTGGTGGCGCAATGTTCTCACCTTCCCAGTCTGGTCTTTGCTCAGGGTTCTCACCTTCCCAGTCTGGTCTTTGCTCAGGGTTCTCACCTTCCCAGTCTGGTCTTTGCGGCGAAGTAGCGGCTGCTGGCTTCAACAGACATAATAAAACACCACCCACACACAGCACGCAGAAGACTCGCGCTTTCATCCTTACGACCTGTCCTGTGTCCTCACAAAATTATGTTTTATTAACAAAGATCGGGAGGAACACGTGCAAGTAATTACGCAGCTGCCCGTCATTAGCTATTACGTCCCTCGTCCTATCAAATCAAGAGCGAGCTCTATAAATAGTTAAATCGCCTTAACCTCCTTTCACTATTGCTGTAAAAAGTGACTCCAGCAGCACTTACTAGCATCTAGTGTAACGTTGTGGATACTATGTACTAGTCGACCACTAGATGGTTGTCGTGTGCTGCAATGTATTATTTTTTTATTATTATGCTTCAGAAATACAAACACAATAAGGCATTTCAAAATTAAATAAGAAGTTCTAAGGCAAAACAGAGCACATACAAAAAATACCAAATTAAGAACAAGAGAAACAAAAGTACTGAGTGAAATACAGAGTGGAAAAAAAGATAAAACGACAATACATTTTCGATTTAATTTTACTTAAAGATTTACAGTAAATCCAAAATTATTTTTGAAAGATCCAAAACAATAATTTTGTTTTAAGGCACTTACACTTATGCATATTGAATTTCCCCAAAATACATATATTATTTTAAAAAAATCTAACGTGTAACTCTTTCATAATAATTACAAAAAGTATGTAATTTTTAGCCACTCATACAAATCAGATAAAAGCTCTACTGTATTGTCCATCTTCAAAAAGTAAATGTCACAAAATAATAAATCACAAAACGTACAACTAATATGATCAATATTAAACCTATATCTAAGAAGTTCTAAGGAAGGATAAATATAATTAAAAACTCCATAGTGTACTTCCTTGGATTTGGGAGGTATAGGAAAGGAAAGATACATGGTTCTTAATTTATTAATAGAGCTCTTTGACAAAAGCCGAATCACATTATTTCGATTACACTGAGTTGGAAATTGATCTTGGATTAGTAAAGTTCTAATTAGTTTGTTTTCAAAACTGTTCCTAATAAAATCCTTCATCATTTATTTGTAAAGATGGTAAATGAATATCTAAGGATACACTGGACAACGTACTTTTAACCAACATAACAAAAGCCTTAGGAATGCTATTTAACACCTTATGATATTTCTTGTAATTACATTGCAAATACATTTTTTCACAAAACCTCTTGTGTACGCTGCTTTGTAACAATGAAAATTGTAAAAAGCGCTATATAAATAAAGTTGAGTTGAGTTGAATTAATGCTTCATTCCTCCTGAAGAGTGATGAAATCAAAAGCTATTGTATCATGTATACTTGTGTAACTATGAATGAATTATTGCTTATTCTACAAATATATTCTAAAATGGCCTGGACACATTTGTATACCCCTTAGAAAAGATAATACATAATTGGATTATAGTGATATTTCAAAATAATTCGTTTCTTTAATTAGTATCACACATATCTTGTAATCAGTCATTCAGCCTATTTAAACGGAGAAAAGTAGTCATTGTGCTGTTTGGTATCATCGTGTGCACCACACTGAACATGGACGTAGAGAAAGCAAAGGAGAGAGTTGTCTTAGGGGTGTTCGGTTCCAGGTTTTTTGGAGTCGACTCCGATTCTCGACTCCCACTTTTGGAGTCGATGGAATCGACACTTCGATTCCATTTATTGTCATTCAAAATGGGCTCAGGAATACGAATATAAAATAAATGAATGAACTTCAGCTTGGGAACGTTGGGCTGGCAACCAATCTCCAAGTCACTAGCAAATACACATGCATTTGTGCATCTAACACCATCACAGAGAGTTTTTTGTGCTGTCAGACTAGTTACTCCTTTCTGGTCCTAAACCGATGTGGTTTTCCAAGCGCACGTAGCGCAAGGACATGACCGCCCATGTCTAACCGTAGACTTATGGTAAAGCTAAAACATTTCGTTTCCTTTATTGTTTTTATATTTTTTTATTGCATCGATTTTGGAGAGTTACAGTTACACAAATGAATATGTTTTGTGCGTAAAGACACCGCGTTTCATTGTTTTGAATTGAGGCTCCGTAAATGTGTGCTAAACAAGCCTAAAACATTTATTTATTTATTTTCGTTTAAGAGTTTATATATTCACCATGGGCTAAGTTCAACACTTTAAAAAAAGGCATTGAGCCTACCTTGTGTTCTTTTCTTAATGTAACTCATTGCAAAATAACTCAAAATATCAACATGTAATTTTAAAACCAACAAATATGCTATAATAATAACCCAGCAACAATAACTTAATATATGATTTGTGACTTCCTGACTGTTGCTGATTTTTTAAGTTTTTAAGCTGGATGAAACGCTTTATATTTGTTTCCACAAACTTGATTTTGATTTGTGTCCAGTTATGCGCACAGACTCACACTTAAGCATAGCGCCACGCTTTCATTTAAAGCAACTTACAAAGTCTTAACAGTCGTTTAGAGAAATAAAAGCTTGAAGAGGGACAGACGAAATATAGGAGAGTTTTTAATAAGATTTTTTTAGAATTTAATGACATCGGATTGAAGGTGAAGAATGAACGGGAAATATTGCATGTACTTTTGTGAGCGAACAAGTAGGCGTCGCTAATGCTCTGATTAACGTGTTTTGGATCGGCTGTAGTACAATCAGAGAGAGAGGTATGACTTTTACCTGATTGGTTTTTAAATGTTATTCGTTGCTTTGCGCCAATCACAAAGACAATGTAACCGATTTGAGTCAATGACAACATTAAAAATTACGGAGTCGACGAGCCGATTCCTGTCTTGGAGTCGATTCCGACTTTAGGGACATTAAGAGTCGAGGAATCGACTCTTCTGGAGTCGACTCCACATCCCTAAGTTGTCTGAGGAGCCCAGAAAGAAAATAATAGACAAGCATGGTAAAGGTAAAGGCTACAAGACCATCTCCAAGCAACTCGATGTTCCCGTGACAACAGTTGCAAATATTATTAAGAAGTTTAAGGTCCATGGAATTGTAGCCAACCTCCCTGGGCACGGCCGCAAGAGGAAAATCGACCCCAGATTGAACAGAAGGATAGTGCAAATGGTAGAAAAATAACCAAGGATAACTGTTTAACTTTTGGCCGGCAAATATGGGCGTTTTTTTAGATAAAAATAAGAAACTGATATATCAGTGATATGACCGAAAAATCTCTTTACAATGCTGAGTACCCCGTTAAGCCAACTCAGTATCAAGCCAACTCGTTCTCCCACAGCTGCCAAGGTGGTGGAACGTGTCGTGGTCGACCGGTTACTCCGAGCCCTCCCACGCTCCCACCAAGCAGTCGGGATGAGGAACCCCGTGACCATCACGGAGCTGGTTGAGGTAAGGGAATCCAAGAAACACAATAATCTCCAATGGATCAGCAAGACGAACACACGGCACAGAACAAAACGCACTAGCACAGGACAAGAGGATACTTTATAGGGTGACAAACAAAGGATAATAACGAGGGACAGATGAGGGAAATGGGACACAGGTGGAAAGCTATACAAGGAACGAGAGGGGCGGGGCCAATGACAAGACACTGGAGAGAACGTATATTATTGTCGAAAGGACAACAATATGTTTCTCTCCACACATAAACAAAGGCTTTGTCATGGCTCTGCTACAGGACCAAGAAAAACATGACTAAATGAAGCAGAGCCATGACACCGTCTCTTCGCAGAATTTCATACAACTTGTCCAATAACACAAATATCTCTCTCTGAAGTGTCCATCACGACAAGTCCCATTCAATATATAATGCAAGCATAAGATGCGCATGCCTACGCGTCAGAAGACTTCCCACATTTCAGAAGTGCATCAACGTTTATAGGCTATGTATTGGTGGAGTACTCCGAAAATTTGACAATTAACAGATTAACAAAACGAAAGGGAAAAAATGGTGACAATGTGCTGCTGAAATTGGTTCAGTTTGTGAGGCGCAGCGCTCCACAAATGAGATCAAGGAAAGGAGATGACAGAGCTCATCCTGTAAATGTTCTCTATTTTGCAAAAGCACAATGTTTTATTTTTAGTCCAAGTGTGTAGCATTCCTATCGAACGACATACATACACACACATTCTTATCTGTATGACCATAAATATTCCTGTTTTTTTTTAGTTGTTCTTGCTATTATAAGTAACAGCTCAAGCGATTGCGCTGGTGCACACACAATATTTCACCTTGCAGCAGAATGACAGCGTGTTCATTATCAAAATAAAATAGTTGTTGCCATTATAATTATTATAAGTGCTTTTTAATTTTATATATGCACGCAACAGGTCAGCACGAACGTTTTACACTAGCGCTTGAGGAGCGGGATCTGCCAAATGAGGTACCGGATAGGAGTTCGGAAGTGCCGGATCCGAATCCGATTGTCCTTTTAAATATAATCCTGTCATGTAGTGTGTGTGGGCTTGGAATTTTATCATGTCTGTGTAAATATGTATGATTCCTTTAGGAGACATGCAGTGTTGCTTGTGAGCATGCATCAAACTTATGCATGGATGCATATACAGCCAGAAACAATAAGTTTAAGAGGGTAGAAATGTGACAGCTAGGAAAAACAGATCCTGTCCCAAAATTACCTCCAACCCCCTTAAATATTATCCCGTCATGTGTAACATGTAGTGTGTGTGGCCTTGACATTTTTTCATGTCTCTGTAAATATTAATAAATGCTCGATGAGACAAACAGTGTTGCTTGTGAGCAGGGATCAAACTTTTTGTTTCTCGCTCTATATGCATCCATGCATAAGTTTAACGGGGTAGAAACGTGACAGGTAGGAAAAACAGATCCTGTCCCAAAATTAGCTCCAACCCCCTTTAAATATTATCCTGTAGTGTGTAACATATAGTGTGTGTGGCCTTGACATTTTTGCATGTCTCTGTAACTATGTATAAATACTCGATGAGACAAACAGTGTTGCTTGTGAGCAGGGATAAAACTAAATGTTTCTCGCTATATATGCATCCATGCATAAGTTTAACGGGGTAGAAACGTGACAGGTAGTAAAAACCGATCCTGTCCCAAAATTACCCCCAAACCCCTTTAAATATTATCCTGTCATGTGTACGGACCCGCTTGAAAGGGAAGCCAATCAAGGGTAAAATATGCCAGCTTTGCAGGGGGAACGGTATCTCAAAGCTGAGAATTGTCCTGTCACATACTGTTCCAGCTGTGTTCCATGAGATAGAAAGTCCCTACTTGTCTCACACTTGCACCGCTGACTTTCAAAACCAATACAAGTAGGTTCTTAGAGTTTAAGGCTAATTTCATTGAATCTTTCAAAGCAGGAAAACGTATTTCCTGTTTCCTGTTTCCTGCATCGCTGCCGGCAGCTTGTTTGTATCAGTGCGCTTACCACTTCGCTCTAATATTAGTGTATTTTATTATCGTTAATTATTATTGTCGTTGCTAACTTATCCTGATATCTCAATTATCCCTGTTCCTGTTATTTACTTGGAAGAGTCTAAACCAAAAGTGATAGTTAACTTAACGCCGTTAGCATAGCAATAGCGTGTTAGCTTGCTTTCTGTT
>NW_026634815.1:47780-49362 GCF_024868665.1 Triplophysa rosa
TATTTCGTGACTGAATGCACGAGCCCGATCAGAACCCAGCGGGCAGCAAGATGGACAGCACGGCGTCGTCCTCACGGTCCGCTCAAGCCCGCTTGCTGCTAGGTTTCCGCCAGGGGAACTACGGGAATCGGGAGTTCGCCGGGGCATTCTCGGCGGTGGCTGAGAGGGCTGAGTTCAACGAGGCAGAGTTGAAGACGATCTTCAACTGCTGCCTCACTCAGCGCCTCACCCCGTCTGAGAAGAGGCTGCTGGGTCGCCTAGGGTTCGCGGCAATGGTCAGGTTCGTGGCCAACCGGGACAGTCCCGGGGGTGGGGTTCCACGTGGGACTTCCACCTCGCGGTCGATCACGCCGGAGGGCCTCGACCTGACTGCCGCTTCCCGGGAGGACTCGGTACCCTCCGGCTTGAGCTCCACGGTCCACGTTCACTCTGGTGGCGCCGGTAGCGAGCTGGAGGGAAGGGATCCGGGGATGACTTCGGCTGATTCCTCCACTGCGGAACTCACTCCGGTCCCCACGGATTCGCCAAGGTCGGCTATGGATCCGGTGGTGCGCAGAAGGAGGGAGAGGCGCAGCGGAGGAGCGTCCAGTCAGGTGCGGCCGGCGTCCAGTCCGGTGCAGCCGGCGTCCTGTTTGGTGTCCAGTCTTGTGTCCAGTCCGGTGCAGCCGGCCTTCTAGCCAGCGTCAAGCCCTGTCCAGCCGGCCTTCCAGCCGGCGTCAAGCCCTGTCCAGCCGGCCTTCCAGCCAGCGTCAAGCCCGGTCCAGCCAGCCTTCCAGCCGGTCCCTAGTCCGGCAGCCAAGCAGGCCCCGAGGAGACCCCCGGGGTCAAAGACTGTCCACCCCGGGTCTACTCCTAGGTCCTCCAGGACTCCGCGCCCTAGAGAGCAGCCGGGGACTGGGACTATTCCCCCCAACCATTTTGGACTGCCTATGGGCCCTTGTTTGGCCCCACCCCTCCTCCCATGTTTGTTATTTTTGTTGTCACACCCCAACCCTTTATTTTTTTTGTCTTGTATGCCCCTGATTTTGTGTACCATGTTTGTCTGTTTCATGTCTTTGTCTCAGTCTGTCTTGTCCTGTTTGTCACCTTGAGGAGCGTCAGGATGTCGCTCCTTAAGGTGGGGGTTCTGTCGTGATTCTGCCCATCTGGTCATGTCTTTTTTGATCTCGTAGCAGAATCACGGCAGGATCCCTTGTTTTATGTGAGAAGCCATGAGATGTTTGTTTTTTACAAATTGTAAATTGTATTGTCTCCCACTTGTGTTTTATGTTCCACACCTGTCCTCGTTCGTTATCCCTCGTTCGTCTTCCCAATATATACCCTCTTGTTTCTTTTTCCTGTGCTCGTGTATTGCGTGTACGTATGTTTATGTGCGTTTCATGTGTAGATCAGTGTTAATTTTGACAGCAAATTTTGATTTAGTTTTAGTCATAGTCTTTTGACGAAAATGCAATTTAGTTTTAGTCACATTTTAGTCAACCCCATCATTTTAGTTTTAGTCTAGTTTTAGTCGACGAAATATGAAAAACATTTTAGTCGAATAAATATACATTATATTTAGTCTACTAAAATCTAAATGGTT
>NW_026634815.1:51425-52842 GCF_024868665.1 Triplophysa rosa
ATAATGACCCTTAATAGGCTTTGTCCATTATTTACCTATGAGGGCCCCATAAGATAAGTTACGACTGGGACTTCCTGTGGTCACAGGAAGTCCCACACGTAACACTTTTGGCGCGGCTCCCATAGGTAGCTAATGGACACACCATTTTTAAGCTTCTGGAGCACAACTGTGAGCCTTAATGCACGTCATTGTGAAGGGCTGTTCCTCTCATACACTCTGCTGATGGTTTAAGCTGGATAAATCATTGCCAAAGCAAACGAGACCACTGACAGGGGTCTTACTCTGTCTACCTAATTTTGGGCCCTTCGAATGAATCGCAGATGTGAGAAAACATTGTGTCGATGCACACCGCCGCTTTTATGTACACGTTCGACTCGAAAGTAAAAGAAAAGGGCTTTGGGATGTTAAAGCGTCTGTCGCACAGCCGCTGGGCTCAAATGAGGCAGTCATGTCCGAGACGGGGTCCCCCGTGGCGCCGGGTGGAGACCGGGTCTTCGGGCAGGCTTAGGGGGCATCGGGCAGGCCTCCCTCAAGTTTAGGCTGCAAGGGGAACGCATAGGCGTTTTGAGGATGGAGGCGTGGCCAGCGGGAAGCCCCGCCCAAAATAGGTTACAAGGGGCACGCGTAGGCCTCTCGTGTACGTCGGGGTCCGGAGCCGGCCCGTAGGCTGCAAGGGGGTTGCATAGGCGCTCTTCGGGAGGCCGGGTCGCAACCTGATCGGCGCGCTCGGCTTAGGCTGGGACCGTACGTCGAGTCGCCCCCTCGTGGTTCTGCCCGAGAGAGCGCCTAACCCTTCGTTCCGTGACTCAAAAATTAGGCACTTTGGGCATTTTTCTGGGGTCCCCCGGGCGTCGCCGCCGCCCCATGACGCTTCCGTTCGATAGCGGGGGCTCTCCCCTTAGTTTCGGCACCGCCGGGCGACCTGGGAAAAATTTGGGGTCGTCGGCGCGCAGCGTCCATAACTAGCCGTCCGGCGCCTGTCGACTAAGTTACACAATACGTTTGATGGCCTTAGGCATGTCAGTGCTTTGGGTTTGACATGGGCAGGTTGGGGGACGGAAGCCCCGGTACCCTTTTTCTTTTCCACATTGAACACGGGAACCTCACTTGACAGCAACATTCTTAGTTGTCACGAGTGCACATATAGTCAAAAACATTGACTTTGATGCTTGCACTCAAGCAACACTGATTGTCTCATCAAGCATTTATTCATATTTACATAGACATGCTAAAATGTCAAGGCCACACAAACTACATGTTACACATGACAGGATAATATTTGAAAGGCTTTGGGAAAATTTGGGGGCAGGATCTGCCACTTTTCTACCTTGCTTGCCTTCGCTTTTACTTTGGGATAGGGATAGGCAGATTGGTGGTTTGAAGCCTGGTCCCCCTTCTTATTTCTCATTGAACACAG
>NW_026634815.1:53585-56096 GCF_024868665.1 Triplophysa rosa
GCAAATCGCGCGCGGCAGCTAGCAGTGGCACTTCCGGTGGCACCCTGAGCTGCCGCGACATTTGGGAGCTGCCTCGACTGTTTGCGCTCATTCATTGATGCTTTTTCGGGATGTGTGTGCAGATGTCGCGACATGGGGGAAATAATTGGCTAAAGCAAATAGTTAAATGTCCAGCCTACAGTCAGACCAAACATTCGAGGCTTTAATCTCAACTGTCATTAAATACACTGACTAGGCCTACTTACAAATTTGCGAAGAACGAATCGAACCCCCGCGTCAATATCTAACTTTGAGGGATTTAACTAGGCTAAATTCAATCTAACCTGGTCATACGTCAGTTTTCCGCATGCGTTGCATAAAAATGTTCCGTTTTTTGTGGCCTAAAACCTGTTGTATGTTTTAACGCAAGATAATGCCCACATACAGCCAAGATATTTGTCATTATGATGATGGCTGTAGTGGTGGGTAAACGTTGCTCACCCATCTCTTAAATCTCTTAAGTTTATCGACCTCTTGGTAGTGTTTAACCACCTCATGATAGAGTTTATGCACCAAAATGCAACTTGGAACACAACAAAACCACACTGCATCACCTACATTTAAAGTGTAATATGTCTAATTGTAGATGCAATACTTACGTATGGAAATCGAAAAACGCAATGGTGCTTGGGATCGTCGCATGCAATGATGTATCACTGCTGAAGTAGTTGATTGGCCAACGTGAAGTAGGGTACAGATGCAAGAACAATTATTATTATTACATTATTATATACAACAGATAGGTCCAGTCGAACAATTTATCAATTTCTAATCTATTTTGGGGGCGGACAATGAACGAACAGAAATGAAAACTAAACGGTAGAAAACACAATTCGATGTCTTAAAACTTCGTTAGTTGGTAATGGAACTGTTGTATAAAAGCAATATAACAAATATACTGGGCAAAACGCTTTTTTATAAATAGCGCAAATCGATTTTGACCCCCTGCTTGCGTCAAAATCCGACGTTGAGGGTCTGACCCATTTAAAAAAAGTCTATCCTCTTTAGCCTAAAACCTGTTGTATTTTTATCGCAAGATAAAGCCTACATCTAGCAAAGTTATTTGTGATTATGACCATGAAAACGTCTTGGTTACGGATGTAACCTCGGTTCCCTGATGGAGGGAACGAGACGTTGTGTCGAACCGACAGAATGGGGTTTGTCTTGAGAACCTATCATCTTCTGAGCATTTAGAAAAGGCCAATGAAAATTGGCGAATGAAATTTGCCGGGCTCCTCCCCGGATGTCCGGGTATAAGAGGGAAGCCGGCTTGCTCATTCATTCACCTTTGGTCTGAGGAGCCTAAAGCATCCTCCCCCGACCACTGGGGTGGGCGGCCAGTGTTGTGGCATGAGGGACACAACGTCTCGTTCCCTCCATCAGGGAACCGAGGTTACATCCGTAACCTAGACGTTCCCTTTCTGTCGGTCTCTCGACGTTATGTCGGCAGTTTAACACAGAATGCTGTTTTCAGTGCAAAACTCATATTTCTGACTCTCCCAATGCTCGGAAAGAGCTTTTCACAAACTAACTCTGTTCCTTTGCTAAACACACTTTTTGATTCAGCTCTCAGGCAGTTTAACACAAAATGCTGTTTTCAGTGCAAAACTCATATTTCTGACTCTCCCAGTGCTCAGAAAGAGCTTTTCACAAACTAACTCTGTTCCTTTGAAACTAAAAACACCTTTTTGATTCTGCTCTTCAGGCAGTTAACACCAGATACGACTACTTCGCGTGCCAAAAATTCATAATTTCAATGAAACTTCCAGCGCTGCATGAAAGAGTTTTCAGCAAAACTAACTACAGTTCCTCTATAAAAAACACTTATAAGAGGATTTGTTCTCTCAGTATTAAACAAAATTCTGTTTCCCACTGCAACACTCATATGTTTGACATGAAGGAAAGATCTGGTGTTATTGAACAGCGGTCGAGTCCCCAGCGCTCGGAAAGAGCTTTTCACAAACGAGCTCTGTTCCCCTGCAAAACGCACTTTTTCATTCTGCTCTCAGGCCGTTTAACACAAAATGCTGTTTTCAGTGCTAAACTCATATTTCTGACTCTCCTGACTGCTCAGAAAGAGCTTTTCACAAACGAGCTCTGTTCCCCTGCAAAACGCACTTTTTCATTCTGCTCTCAGGCCGTTTAAACAAAATGCTGTTTTCAGTGCAAAACTCATATTTCTGACTCTCCTGACTGCTCAGAAAGAGCTTTTCACCAACGAGCTCTGTTCCCCTGCAAAACGCACTTTTTCGTTCTGCTCTCAGGCCGTTTAACACAAAATGCTGTTTTCAGTGCAAAAGTCATATTTCTGACTCTCCCAGGGCTGACAAACAGCTTTTCACAAACTAACTCTGTTCGTTTGCTAAACACACTTGTTCATTCTGCTCTCAGGCCAGTCAACGTCGCTCCAAAGAGATTGTGACGCAGCTCAGTGCTGTGGCGTTTTCCATAGGAACCCCATTCTGTCGGTTC